>NC_056726.1:117099739-117217239 GCF_019279795.1 Protopterus annectens | reverse complement strand
CAGCTGTATGTGTTAACACATGGTGTCTAGAAGCAATGCAATGTGTACAGATCATACCTATCCTTCCTTCTCATGTATACAAGCCTATCTTTGAGGGGCTGCTTCTATCCCAGCCCATAACCATCATTCTTGCTAGGATAGAAGGATGAGGCCACAACACAGACCACCTAAAAACTATGGGTCACATTACACAACTACAATTTAATTAACTGTTTTGCAGCTCTAGAAGTAATTTTCCATTTACATTAAATACAAATGGCTTATGCAAATGGGTAAGGAGATCTAGATGCGTGTTCTATAAAATGCAGTTTTCTAAATGCCTGTAGTACTAGTCAACATAAGAGGTCCTAGAAGAATCTGTGCACTCAGCTGCATCTTATTTTTTTTTTTACGACATTACAGACTGCATCATTGTACACTGTGACTCACTTTAATGAGGCATACCCACCTACAAAGATACCATTCACAAAGATTATATTTCCAGAACTGCAATTCCCCAACCCACCACTATACACACATGCACACACATGCACGCACACACTCACACACACAGTCACAAGCTGCAGATCCTAACCCATCACATACAGCATAAACCAGACACATATCCACATATACTGAGGAATTTAAATCTAACCTTCCTAACCCCCAAAGAACTTCCTTTATGAAGTACATGCAACAAATGTCCTCAGCAGCCCAAAATGCACTCTTTCAAAACAAAACAACACCCACATTAAACACATACAGCCACATCTCATGGAGCCTCTACTTTTAAGCCCATAAGCCAAGCCACCATGCAACTATACATTCTGGCCTTTGGTGACTCTGTTGTGAGACACAATGATGTCCCTCTAACCAGACTGAATAAGGAGAAAGTCACAGTTAGATGCTTATCAGCAGACAGGATTCACCAAATTACACATGCAAACCAAAACAATGAGTAACAAGGTCAGACAGAAAAAACATTTTTTTTTTCTTTTAGTTTTTACTGATTAGTGTTTCTGTGTGACCTTGTTGCCCACTGTTTTGGTTTGTTAGTTGGGATATTTTGCAGACACCCTAACAGTCATGGACATCAGCTGGGTATGACAACCCTATGTATACAAATGTTAGCCAAATAGTCCACTTATGATGTGCAGATTAGGCCTTAAGAAGGCTGAAACATGCATGTTCACAGCTAGTGTGGTTTGACTTTATTGGCCTGAATCTGTCCATAAGAGACTTAAAAAGGAAAAAAAAGTTGTGGGTATTCAGAACTGCCATATAGGTGAAACACCTGATGTCCTTAAGGGGTTATTTGCATATATCCCATGTTACCTCTAATACAAAGAGGCTTTAAGGAATCACATAGTGGAAAATCTAGCTTGGCTTGGTTTTTCTTTTAGTTTTTACTTATTGGTTTTCCTGTGTGACCTTGTTACTCATTATTTTGGTAAAAATAAAACCCGGAACCATAGTTAACCCTGGAATGTTTAGGAACTACTCTAAGGCAAACTTCCTACTATTAAGTGATAACCTGGTAAATTTCAAGCCCCCCAAAAACCCTGAGAATACTGTGTTTACATGGAATTGTTCACAGAAACTCTGTACAAGAATGTTAATAGCTCCATTGAGGCAACTGTACTTATAAGGAATAAGCACAGAACTAACTCAAAAAACAAGCCACCCTGGTGGAATCACAACTTTAACAAGTTATATAACAGAAGGAAGAAAATCATGGCAATAATTAGGAGGTATAGAATCCAGCAGGATAAAAGCACTCTCATCAAACTAAACAAGCAACTCAGAGGACAAAACGTAAATCTGGCTTCCCAGGCCAAGGACAACCACAAGGCATTTTTTTAGTAATGTCTACAACCACAAAGGCAATACACAATTGTGTGCAGAGCTCACTGTTAACGGAACCACTTAAACTGAACCAGAAGATGAAGCAGACCTACTGGCAGACAAATTCAGCTCCAACTTTGCCCCTTTCTCACCACCTGTCTTCCCTCAGGAAATACCATCAAATATAACTTCCCTAACTATCACTATGGTACAGGTTCTCAAATGTTCTCTAAGGCTAAGGGCACTGCATTGATGGCCTAGACAATCTCCCATGCTACCTTCTAAATAGCATGAAGCATGAGCTATCAGGCCCTCTGGAATCATGAACTATAGTCTCCAAACAGGCTTTGTACCTTATGAATAGAGAACAGCAATCATTATCCCTCTGCACAAATGTGGGCCATCTATGGACTCTACAAACTACAGACCCATAAGTCTCACTAGTCTTACAAGCAAAGCAATGGAAAGAATTATCATGGAAATGATCAATAAATGACATAAGAAACCTCCAAACACTGCCCTCAACCCACTTTGGTTTCATCAAGGGCAGGTCATGCCTACTCAATCAGCAATTGGGGAGGGCAAAACAGTTCACACTGCCCACCTTGATCTGGCCAAAGCATTTGACAAAATACCCCACTCAAGCATTGTTGACAAATTGAAGAGGTAATGTGTACACCTTACGTCACCTGGTGAATAGTCAGCTGACTCAAAGATGAACCAGGAAGTTAGACTTGGGGAGACCACCTCTACAAAGAGGCCAGTCACCAGCAGATTCCCGCAGGAATCAGTCTTCAGGCTGCTCCCTTTAGCATTTACTTCTCTGAAATCAAGGCCAACATCAAGAGCCTCTGGCTGACCAAATCTGCAGATGACAGCAAATTAAGAGCAGTCAAAGAATTTGCCACTGACACTAATGTTCTCCAAGAAGGGCTGACATAGGCAAATAAATGGTGCCTGAGCCATGGACTAAACCTAAATGACAAGAAATGTATAATGGTATCCTTTCAGACGTTGACCACCCCTGGTAACTACCATATTGACAATGCACCCCTAAGAGTTAACCCAGAAGTCAGGGACTTGGCGTCACATGTAGACAGTAATCTAGCCTCTGGCCATCATGTATCCACAGTAATGAGGAAACCATTCTATGTTCAGTAACTTATAAACAAAGGTATGACATCTAGGTTCAAGGAGGTCACTGTTCCAGTATTCAGCATTCGTCAGACCTATTACTGAATAAAATATCTCCTTTGGTATGTACCTAACCAGGCATATGCAACAACTGGAGCATCCACAGAGGTTCCTCACTAAATAAATACCATACATAAATAACATATCCTATACAGACCACTTCAAAGTCCTATCTCGATATTCTGTCTCCTACAGGCTAATGAGGGGAGATCTATGCCTGACATACAATGCATCTTTGGGGTCCACTCTGATGGACCTCCTATACACTCACAAAATAAACACCAGAATTGCCCATTCTAAACTAAAGACTTAAAGCTTTTCACAAGATATAAACAGGTCCTGCTGGTGAGACAGTTATACATCCAAGACTCTATCCCTTCTCTGGAATAGGCTCCCCATCCATGTGAATCAGAGTTCTATCCTAACCCATCCAAGTATAACCTGGACAATTGGATGTGGAACAGGAAGTTCACCCCTGCTAGGTACTTGTCTCTCTAATGGACACAGGCAGCCTATAAATGGTTCATCTCTCAGGCCTCTGCTTACACTAAGTGTACCAGAACTTGTCAGTAACTTGGGATGCATGGTTGGGCTTAAAAGGCTGCAGTGTACACACCTACGAATCAATGAACCCCGATACTGCACTCTAAACATGTCACATCACCATCTGCTACAAATAAGAACAGGATCCCATGGCCGGGACTACAAACAAACATTAGTTGTGCAGGAAGCACCAGACACAGAGCCAGAATTTGATAAGCAGGAATGAGAGCTATGGCAAGTATCCAGCCAGTAGTAGGATATGGAATAAGACAAAGAAATAGAGGGAGGGGTGGCAGTGGGAACAAAGGTAATAAGTGCAGCATGCAAGGAAAGCAAGCATAGCAGGGACAGATAAAGCATTGGGCTGCATCAAAAAGGCAATGCTTTTTCAAGCTAACTGTGGAAAAAGAGCAACTAACAATATACAGTAGGTCACTACAGACAGGCAGAGTGCATGGGTGGAAATCTACAACTGTCTTGCCTCTGCTACATAATATTGTTGCTGTTGTGCACACACCTCACAAAGCAGATACATTGTGAATATGCTACAAGAACATGAACTGCAAACAATTCTCTCCTAGGTTCATTCTATACATGTACTGCAACCATGATTCCTCCACTCCCATCAACAGCATGGAACACGAACTGAAAAGGGCAAAAATGAAGCAAAATCAGGGCACACAATTTATAGTATGCATTCAGCAAGCTTAAAATACATTACTCCTGCCCCCAAAACATCAAGTGGTGCTTTAAGGTACAGCCCTTAGAAAAGCTTGTGGCACACTCCTGTCCTGCTGCCTTCTTCATAGCAGGTAATGACAGGCAATTTATTTACAGTATAAATCCAAGTGCGCATCTGTGCTTTGCACCTCAACTGTCACCAGCTGTACAGAATATCATTGATTTTGAATTATACTTTCGCCTTCCCTCACAAATGTTTGATTCTCTAGTACATTATTAAGGATTACAGTCAGTCAATAATGCCAGTCATTAAAGTATTAATATTTGTTATTAATCAGGAAATACACATCTTTGCAACACATATTGTTCTGTTAACTTTAAATGAATTTGAGTTGTCTGCCCCACATCCTTCTCCTGGTTTTGCACAACATCTATTACTTTACCTCATATTTTTGCTCTATCCCTTGTAAAATGATTATTTTTTGTGATAAATCAATGAGGATTACAGCTTACTAATAGTTCTTGCAAATGCACTTTTAAGTCAGTCACAGTCATAGTTATATACATACCACCAGGTAACAATGCTTAAACACTGGGAGCAGAGCTGTAGCTGGCTCATCTAGCACCCAGTGCCAGTCCCCAGTGTAGTGCCCCACCCCCTCAGCTCTTCAAGTCTAAAGAGCAAACAACAACAAAAAACACTTTACTGTATTAAGCCAATCACTACATGTGTAGCAATCAGGTTATTACAGTCAGATCCATGGCCCCCAGCTCTTCCAGTGATGAACAACAACAAAAAAATGCTGTATTTCAACCAGCTTCTTACTGTCTGATACATTATACATGCTCCCAGCTCTTTCATTCATAAGAAAAAAAAAATAAAGAAGAAAAGTCAAAAGTTGACATAGTGCATCAACCTTAGACATTGCCTGTATACCACATACTTCTTAGTATAATGCTCAAAATTAAAAAAAAACAGTCAGTAAAAAATTGGAAAACCATGAAAATTTAATATAACAAACTCAACAGGATAAGCCCTTTCATCCTTTACACTTCATAGGACTTCATCAGAACCCAGACTGACTGTCAGTTTGAGTTTAAATAAAAGTTAAATTAAATCATGTGATTACAACCATCCAATACAAACAAAGCAACATTAACACTCTAATTATTCTAAAAGTAAATTAAGTCCCTTTTACAGTTAAAATTTAGACAAGTAAAAGACAACCAGTTAAAAACTACTGAATAAAATGTTATATACTAAAAAAATGTTTTACAGTTTAGCCACTCTTGCTTTAAGAGCTGGTGTTATTGAAATGTGCTCATTAAGCCCAGGAAAAATAGAGGCATTCAACTTCAGTTGCCATATAGATTCATAGATTAGTACTAGGTTAACTTCCCTTGTCAGCCTAGCCAATTACCCCATGTGAGAATCAAACCCTGCACCTTGTGTTTGTAAGGTAAACACCTTAACCATTATGCCAACATCCCACGCTCTCTATATTTAAAAAAAAAAGTTTCCCAAAGACCTCCCCTCTCATCCTGTGATATTACTTCCAAAAATGCCAGATTTAAACTTAAACTTAGTAAAGTTATTACAAATCAAGTTATTTTTAGAAAAGGAACTGTTGGTATTTTTCTCTTTAGAATGTCATAACTGTGTTCGTGGATTCTCTTATGAAGATGTCTTTCAATTTTACCTATGTAGAAACATACGTAGGTTATATAAACTGCTATGTAAACTAATCCTTTAGTACCACAGTTTCCCTTAGCTAGAAACACTTTATCAAAGTTGGGTGCAGTTACAGTAACCAAGTTTCCTTTCAGCATGAGCATGAACACTGCCTACAAGCTCTGCAGCACCGAGTGTCAGAAGGCAGAAAATCTTTCTGTAATTTGTCTTCTTTTTCAAATAATCCTTTAAGAATTCTCCCAGTCATATAAGTAAATAGTGGTCTTTCACCCACTAGTTTGAATATATCAACATCTGTTTTTAAAATATTCCAACTGTTTTCCAAAATATCATGAATCTGTTTGTTGTAATTGTTAAATTTAATCACAAAAGTGTTGTTAAAAACAATTACACTGTCTCCTTTTTTCACTGCCAAATTAGTTCCAATCTCATTCTCTAGAACTAGTAAGGGTTGATACTTTTGTTCCCTAATCTTTTAAAATGTCATCCCTGTATTTTGAAGTAAATGGCAAGGATAATCATTTTCCAAAAAACATCATAGTTAGCTTGTCTAGTTCATCTCAAAATAATTTGAACTTGGAACGCATTCTAGCTACTCTTACTAGATGTTCATTAAACATGTTCTTTTTGCATTGGTGGGGATGGCAACTTTTAAAATGCAAATAAGTAATGGAAAAAGTTGGCTTTCTGTATATTGTCAATTCAAATTCACTTACTCCTCTATTCTTCAGAATAACAATGTCCAGATAATTAATTTGGTCTAAACTTTGTTGATAGGTGAATTAAAATATATATAGTGCTGTTAATATAGTTAATAAATTTGTCAATGTGTTCTTCAGTCCGAATAATAAAGATGTCATCCAGGTATCTAAGGTATATTTAACAGCTGTCAGTATACACTAAATTTAAAATAAATTTCTTCTCCCAAAAATACATTACTAAATATGCATATATAGGGGCACAAGCTGCACTCATTGCACCCCTGTAACTGTCTGAAGTATTCTCCTTCAAAGTAAAAACAAGTTGTTATAAAGGATAAATAATTATTGTATTGTCTAGATCTGTAACCTCCAATAATGCTAAGCAAAAAAAAAAAAAATCTCTAACCCATCTTCATGGGGTATGCTTTTGAACAAGTTAACATTGACTGTTAAAAAGAAAACATCTCACCATAAAAATCTTGTTCGATTTTTTTTAAAAAATCCAATAAATCTATCACAATGGAGGAATAAAATTCAAAAAATGTTTAAGGGTCTGATCAACAAAAGTAGCTAAGGGGTAAGTTTTTGACCCCTGCGCCGCAGTAATCAATCAGTGTATAAGGGGGATCTAAGTGTTCTTTGTGGAAGTTAGGCATACCAAAGTTGGAATTAAAGTTTTTTTTTTTTTTAATAAAAAACTTGTAGGCGTCCAAAGATATAATTTTGCATAAGGGAATCCTTTAAAAATAAATCCATTTTCTTGTACATGATATAAATTTCATTTTTGGACAACGTAATATATTTGTTGGTATCCTGTAAAATAAGAAAGACCTTACTAATATACAACATTTGTCCACCAGTACTGTACCTCCACCCTTGTCAGGTTTCCTCACCCTAATACAATTGTTGGCTTGTAGGGATTTCAAAACCTTCTGTTCTTCCCTACTTAAATTCTCATACCATAATTTCTTAGTTTTGTGAAATTCATAAAGATCTCAATCACAAATCTTTTCAAAGTAGCCACTATTGGATTCTGGGGTAGGCTGTAGGTACTTTTCTCTCTATACTTACTTTCTATAACAGTAGTGCTCATGAAACTGTACAGAAAGATTAATTTTTCGAGTAAACAGCTTGAGTTCCAAAATTAAATTGGAGATGTCCACAGAACTGTTAAGAGACAAACTTAAAACCTGCAGTGATATTAACATCAATGCAATTAAATATGTTAAAGTCTTTATGGTGTAGCACCTTCCCATTATCTGTTGTTTTAATGTCTACCCATGTGTCTGGTCGTATAGCTGGCTCAGTGTATAATCGCTGCTTGTTAAATTATGTTATGTCTCCTCCTGGGATTTTTCCATCCCTCTCCCCTTGCCCTTGTTTTTCTGATCCCACCCTTACTGAATTCAGTAGTGTAAAAAGGGGGAGCATCCTGAAAAAGGTTACCTTGGTGTTCATTTGGTGATCTTTCTGATTAATGGGGGAGGGGTGGTAGGGGTGGAAAATAATTCCCATTGTTAATATCGAACTGAGGGGGACATGACTGGAAAAAGTGTTTGTAATTCAGGTCATGTGATACATTGTGATTGAATTTTCCCCAGTCATTACCACAGAATCACCAAAACATGCTCTGTCCCCATTATTACACTGAATATTATTTGGATAAGTGTAAGCTGTCTTATTAGTATACTCATTTCTATTTCTTAACAACTTTATCATTTATAGTCAATTTTCAAAAAATAGAATTATATTTATTACAGATTTGCCACATCTGTAGCAATTGGCTTATTACAGTTAGATACACCCCCAAGCTCTCCACTGAAGAGCCAAAAAGGAGTATTTATTAAACTGTAGCAATCTGATAGATCAGCTTATTAGAGATTAACATACATGAAGCTCTGAAGTGCATTTATCTTTCTTTATCTGCATTTAGAAATGCCAGTGCAGAAAAAATTCAAAGAACTGCTCTTACGTCCTGATCATGCCCCCTAATACTTTCACTAGGAACAACCACCCCCTTTCGCAGATACCTGCTATGCTTTCAACTGGAAGATTTTCTCTCCTGGGCCTCCTCAAAAATCCCTTATGAACCCCTAACATTAGGTCTGAAAATCCAACCTATAATACACATCCGTACAGGTTTACACAACCTATCACCACATCAAGTAGATATAACAAAGCCACAGCCATATAATCAATCCTCAATTGGATCCTAACATTCTCGCCAAATAAAATATCATTCCGTGAAACTCTGTCAGACAATCTAAGTTATCACTTACCAATTTACACCATAAGGTACCAAAGCCATCATTACAACCTAATAAAAAACTTGACACTGGGAGTCACTAAAGACTCTCCCCCATAGAAGATTTTGTCCCAGAGTTCAATAAAATCTCCCTAGCTATTCAAAACACACTATCCCTCTCAGAATAAAAGAGTTAATTTCAACCCTACCTCATGGCTACCCTTAGCAGCTAAACAACTCAGGAAACAATGATACAAAGTGTGAAGACCGGTAGAGATGGGTGAAGGCTGCCAGCCTAGCCAGATAGGATTTTATAGATAATTCTATAATTTGTAAATACTGTGATATGTTGAAATGCAGGCTTGCATCTTAAATGAAAGAAGTGTTGTGAAATGTTGAACTTAAAACAATGTGCCTCATTGCCATCTGCTGTAAAGAAAGCTAAGTCAAGCATTTCTTGTTGGTCCTTTGAGATTAAAATTATTTAATGACTGCCTTTGATGTTTACAATTCAGCTCTGGCCAGGCTAGATGAAGGCTTCCTGCCTATTGTTTTAAGGCTAAAGTTAATGACCAGAATTTACACGTGGAATGTCCTTTATTGCTCTAGGTGTAAAATAATGTAAATGCAGTTTCTGTCAGCCTGGGAGCACCAGGAAGGTGTGAAATGATGAAATGTTTTATCAGAACTGTAGTTTCAATTTAAACAGAGAGAACCCAAAGGTATTAAACATTTTTGTCTGGACTATCCAACTCAGCTCTCTGCCTGTCTTAAGTAAGTTATCTTAGAAGTGTGTTTTCTTGCAGAAATAGCTAGAACTATAAAGATTAGACTAAAATATTTCTGTGTGATCTCTGAACTCTTGACTAGCATTGGCTGTGTAGTAGAAAGTATTGTCTTGTGGTTTTATTTATTATTAAATATTTTAAAACCTTTTAACTGTGACTGTTTTTGTAGAGATAATTTAAGCTATTTACAGTACTTGTATGCCTTTGGTAAAACTGTACAAAGTCACTCTAATAGCTTTAGCCATGGGCTATACTACCAATTGGATAATAGTATTGCACAGTAATAATTGAACACCCTTTTAGGGGCCTTCGAATAGTTGATAATTATTAGTGGGTGGTGGCAGCTAGTACTACCATATAATCTGGGTAAAAAGGGCACAGCTGGAGAACCTGTGCCAGCCTTCCCCAGAAGTGTCTATGTGGTTGTGTAAACTCTTATCTCAAAGTGTGTGTGTGTGTCAGCTACTTGGGCAGGGACATGAAGCACTGGCTGGACAGAGAGGGTGCTGGAGATTTTAGCTTGCCCACTAGGCTGATATCTGGACCCTATAGCTGTGCCAGTCGGGAGTCTTACTGGGGACCTGGGGAGCAAGGGAACGACCAGACCCGGACTGACTGTGATCTCTGTGTGCTCTTAAGGGAAATTTCACTTTACTGTGTGTATTTGTTATCCTTTCCACATATATGAGATGCCCTCTGGTGTTAGTGGTGAGGACTGAGGCTCCTTGATTGCTGGGCAAGGGCACGGGCATCACATATTAATTGTTTGGCAGCAGTGGGATATCCACATCACATATTAATTAGTTGGCAAATACTAATTGGCATGTAGTGGTGTGGGTAGAGTGAATCCTGTAGCTTGTGCACAATAAGCTTTGAAGGTGTTTTGTACTCAAAAACAGCCATGCAATGAATATTCAGAGTTCAGATCACAATTGTTTTATTTCTTTTGTTAGCTTAGTTAGTCAGGCTGAGCAGGCAGCATGTCAGAAGAGGAGTATGGAAAGCTGTCAAGGAGCCAGGTGATGGAGATGTGCATGGAAACCTGACTAAGGCAGACCTGATTGCAGCCTTGGTTATAGCTGCATCAGAAAACAGCAACCAGGAGGACAATCAGATTGGCAGTGGAGATATAATACCCTTGGAGAATGGACAGCTCAACCTTTCTGCAGTGGACTTAAAAATCCAGCTAGAGCTAAAGAGACTTGAGTTGGAGGCCAGGTGTTTGGAATTAGAAGCAAATAAGAGACTGCAACATTTGCAGGCTGAGGAGAATGAGAAACTGTTACATCTGCAAGATGAGGAACAAGAGAGGCAGAGGCAGCATGAGAAGGAGATGCTGACTCTTCGCCAGAGTCATGGAGGTAATGAGAAAGGGAGTAACTGGACCCCAGATGCACAAAAGGTCAGTAAATTTCTTCCGCAGTTTAAAGAGGGGGAAAATTTTGATAGTTTCATTCATATGTTTGTGAGGGTATGTAAACAGTATGAAGTTGACCAAGGGCTCTGGGTACGGTTCCTGACCCCTTACTCCATGGTAAAGGTGTAACTGTTCTGTCCAAATGTCTGACATTGCATGCTTTGATTATACTGCTCTAAAAAATAGTCTTTTAGAACTGTTTAAGCTAACACCTGAAACGTATAGGAAAAAGTTTTGTGAGCATAGATGCAAGGCAGATGAAAGTGTGTGAATATGTTGCTGAACTGAGCACTTATTTCCATAGGTGGGTGAGTGGATGTCAGGTCACCACTTTTGAAGGGCTGGCAGACCTTTTGGTAAGGGAACAAGCCCTTAGCACTTTTCCTGAGGACATGAAGATCTGGTTAGCTGATAGACAATGTGCTACTTCAGACGAGTTGGGGAAGAAGGGAGACCTATACCTGGCAAGCAGGGCCACCCTGCACAGAAAGGGGACCCCCCAGTACTGCTCATGGGTCTAAAGGCACCCATGGTGGGCAACACAGACTGCCCCAACAGAATCTGCCAGTAGCAGGGGAAGCCACTAGTCCAGGTACACGTCCAGGAGCTAGGGTTAAATGTTTTGAATGCAACCAGTGGGGCCATGTGGTACACATGTGCCACTGAGGCAAGATGGGGAACAAAAGGTGAGGGAGCCAGTAAGTGGGAAAGACAAAATACCAATAGTAGGTTGTCTTGAGACAACCGGGGTACTAAACTACCATCCTGCAGATGCTCAGAGTGGGAAGGATTTGGATGAGGCAGTACCATGTGCTTATGCAGTTACATGCAGTCAGGCTAGGAGACATGCATGTGGGTCTGGTAGCCTGGGGGAGATCCAGACAAACTGCATACTTGCAGCCCAGAGTGCTGAAGTGGTTACTTCACAGAGTAAGCTATGCTGTAGCAGTGAGACTGAAGGTGAGCCCCAGCTGCTTGTGGGTATTGATGGTCCCTTGGACAGAGTAACTGCAAAGGTAGAAGTGAGTAGTAGTACCCAGGCTGACAGTGAGGCACCAATGTCAGAGGATGCCAGACTTCCTGTGGAAGGGGAGCTGGGAAGGGTTACAAAGAGAGAGTTGAGACAGGCTCAGCTCTCAGACTCTACACTGCAAGGCCTAAGGCAGGTAGCTAGGGAGACACCTGATTCTCAAGGAAAGGGCGAATCTGTATACTGGGACAAAGGGTTACTATACAGAGAGTGGATTACCCTGAGGGAGGGATAGAAGGTGGGAGAGTACAGAAGTTGGTAGTGCCTAGAGCCAACCATCTGGCACTTCTAGCCATAGCCTTTGATATTCCATTTGCATGTCATATTTTCATAAAACATACAAAGCAGCATATTATGCAGAACATCTATTGGCCTGGAATTCCCAGAGATGTAACAGGGTACTGCAGGACCTGTGAGCAGTGCCAAAAGGTAGACAAGGCAGGAGACAAGGTGACAACTCCTTTGATGCCTTTGCCTGTGATTGAGGAGCCATTTCAGAGGGTAGCCATGGATATTGTGGGTCCTCTGAGTACCCCAAGTTCCACAGGGAAAAAGTATATCCTGGTGGTAATGGATTATGCTACACGATATCCTGAGGCAGTGGCTTTGTCCTCCACTGAGGCAGAGAAGGTGGCAAATGCTTTGTTAGAGATTTTCAGCAGATTAGGTTTCCCAAAAGAAATACTGACTGACAGAGGTGCGAATTTCATATCAGACCTACTGACTTGTCTGTAGAAGTCCTGTGGGATGAAGCACATGAAGACCACCCCCTACCATCCCCAGACTAATGGTCTTGTTGAGAGGTTAAACTCTACAATCAAGTCCATGCTACAGGCATTTGCAGATCAGTTTAAGAGGGAGTGGGACAAATATTTGCTCCATCTGTTGTTTGCTTACAGAGAGGTTCCCCAAGAATCCACAGGTTTTTCACCCTTTGAGTTGCTGTATGGGCATAGGGTGAGGGGACCTCTAGATTTAATTCAACATGAGTGGGAAGGTGAGTGCAAGTCTCACACGGAGTTTGTTGTGGCATACGTACTAAACCTCAGGACAAGGCTCAAGGAACTCATGGGCTTGGCCCAGGAAAACCTGGCAGAAGCCCAACAACAGAAAAAGGTGTGGTATGGCAGGAATGCTCGAGCTAGAGAGTATGCTGTGGGGCAGCAGGTAATGGTTCTCATTCCTGTCAGACACAGCAAGCTGCAAGCAGCTTGGGAGGGTCCCTACAAGGTGGTAGGAAAGATAAGTGATGTTAACTACATGGTGTAACTGCTAGGCAGATGGCAGGGGCACAAATTGTACCATGTTAACATGATGAAACCTTACCATGATAGAGAGGCCCTTGTGCTGAGCATTTGCAGTGGATTGCAGGAGGAGTCTAAGGGAGATCTGGGGACTTATCTCCTCAGTGAGGCTCAGGCTGACACCTCAGGGGAAGGGGTAGCAATGTCCCGGCTGCTCTCTCCTACCCAGGTTCGAGAAATCCAAGTAGTGTTGAGGGAATTTGGGGACATGTTCACTGGGAAACCAGGATGCACCCACCTGGTGCAGCACCAGGTAGATACAGGACCCCAAAGGCCTATTAGGCAGGCCCCTTTATAGGGTGCCTGAGAGAGTCAAACAGAATCTGAGGGAGGAGGTACAGGAGATGTTGGAACTAGGGGTGATTCAACAGTCCAACAGTCCCTGGGCCTCCCCAGTGGTGCTGATGCCAAAGAAGGATGGCAGCATCTGGTTCTGTGTGAACTACAGGAAATTAAATAGCCACACAGAGTCAGATGCTTACCTCATGCCTAGGACAGATGAGACCCTAGAGCAGCTGGGTGGGGCTAAGTATCTTACAACCATTGATCTTATCAAGGGTTACTGGCAGATGCCTTTCACCCCCAGTGTTAGAGAGAAGTCAGCCTTTGTGACTCCTTTTGGCTTGTATGAGTTCACAAAGATGCCCTTTGGGATGAAGAATGCCCCAGTGACGTTCCAGAGGCCAGTAGCTCATATTCTAGCAGGAGCAGGAGAGTTTGCCATTGCTTATCTAGATGTTATTGCCATCTACAGCCATTCCTGGCCAGAGCACCTTCAGTATGTCAGGGAGGTGCTGGGCAGACTACAGAGGGTAGGGTTGACCATTAAGCCGAGCAAATGTCAGGTGGGTATGGCGGAGGTCTCCTACCTAGGACATAGAGTGGGGAGTGGTAAGATAAGGCCAGAACCTTCCAAAGTGGAAGCCATTCAGGCATGGCCTGCACCTGTTACTAAAAAGCAGGTGAGGGCATTTTTAGGGACAGCAAGGTACTACAGAAAGTTCATCCCCAGTTATAGTACCATAGCTGCTCCCCTCACAGACCTGACAAGGAAGAACAGGCCAGATATGATAGTGTGGACCCCAGCATGTGAGCAGGCATTCCAGATGCTTAAAGAAGCTTTGGGAGGACCACCTGTGTTAGCCAGTCCAGATTACTGCAGCAGTTGTTTAAATCATTGACTTTGTATTACAGCAAAGAATTTGTTGTGCAGGTGGATGCTTTAAACCATGGGGTGGGGGCTGTACTTAGATTTCTTCAGAGGGGGAAGAGCACACAGTGGTTTCTCTCAGTCGTAGGCTCCAAATAAGGGAGGAATGCTATGCAGCTGTAGAAAAGGAATGTTTAGCCATAGTATGGGCATTGCAGAAACTTCAGCCTTATCTGTACGGAAGAAAATTCACTGTTATGACAGATCACAACCCCCTAACATGGTTAAACAGAGCCAGTCAGCAAAATGCCAAGTTGCTAAGATGGAGCCTGGGGTTGCAAGCATATGATATGTCAGTTCAGCACCGCAGTGGGAGTAGCAATGCCAGTGCAGATGGGCTCTCAAGACAGGGAATGGGGGTAGGTATACTCAGATAGACCTAACCCTCTCAAGCGGCTTTTCTCAAGTGTCAATTGAAAAACTAGCTTGAGTTCTCCGGGGGGGGGGGGGGGTGAAGACTGGTAGAGATGGGTGAAGGCTGCCAGCCTAGCCAGATAGGATTTTATAGATAATTCTATCATCTGTAAATACTGTGAAATGTTGAAAAGCAGGCTTGCTTCTTAAATGAAAGAATGTGTTGTGAAATGTTGAACTTAAAACAATGTGGCAACATTGCCATCTGCTGTAAGCTAAGTCAAGCATTTCTTGTTGGTCCTTTGAACTTAAAATTATTTCATGACTACCTTTGATGTTTACAATTCGGCTCCGGCCAGGCTAGATGAAGGCTTCATGCCTATTGTTTTAAGGCTAAAGTTAGTGACCAGAATTTGCATGTGGAATGTCCTTTATTGCTCTAAGTGTAAAAGAATGTAAATGCAGTTTCTGTCAGCCTGTGAACACCAGAAAAGTGTGAAATTATGTAATCTTTTATCAGAACTGCAGTTTCAATTTAAACAGAGAGAACCCGAAGGCATTAAGCATTTTTGTCTGGACTATCCAACTCAGCATTCTGCCTGTTGTCTTACGTAAGTTATCTTAGAAGTGCGTTTTCTTGTAGAAATAGCTAGGACTATTAAGATTAGACCAAGTGTTTTTTCTGTGATGTCAGACTTGTACTACTGATTTATTTTAAGTATTTATGTGTGATCTCTGAACTCTTGACTAGCACTGACTGTGTAGCAGAAAGTATTGTCTTGTGGTTTTAATTATTTATTATTAAATATTTCAAAACCTTTTAACTGTGGCTGTTTTTTGTAAAGATAATTTAAGCTCTTTAGAGTACTTGTATGCTTTTGGTTAAAATGCACAAAGCCATTCTAATAGCTTTAGCCATGGGCTATACTATCAATTGGATAATAATATTGCACACTAATAATTGGACACTGGTTTAACGGCCTTTGAGTAGCTGGTAATTATTAGTGGGTGGTGGCAGCTGGTACTACTGTATAGTCTGGGTGAAAGGGGCACAGCTGGAGAAACTGTGCCAGCCTTTCCTAGAAGTGTTTGTGTGGTTGTGCAAACTCTTATCTCAAAGTGTGTGTGTGTGTGTGTGTGTGTGTGTGTGTGTGTGTGTGTGTGTGTGTGTGTATATGTGTCAGCTACTTGGGCAGGGACACGAAGCACTGGTTGGACAGAAAGGGTGCTGGAGATTTTAGCTTGCCCACTAGGCTGATGTGGACCCTATAGCTGTGCCAGTGGGGAGTCTTATTGGGGACCTGGGGAGCAAGGGAGTGACCAGCCCCGGACTGACTGTGATCTCTGTGTGCTCTTAAGGGAAATTGCACTTTACTGTGTGTATTTGTTATCCTTTCCTCATATATGAGACGCCCTCTCTGATGTTAGTGGTGAGGATTGAGGCTCTTTGATTGCTGGGCCTGGGCACAGGCATCACACAAAGCATGGAAGATCTGGACAAAAAAATAAAACAGCACCAAGTTTACTAGCATATAGACAACTAAGAAACCTAACAAAACAACTTATCACCAAAGATAAGAAAGCCTACTAACCAATAAAAACATGCACACTAATAATCCAACAATGTTCTGGGCCATAATCTATAAACCTTTAAATCTATGACAAGCTACAGAGCCAACAACAAACAAAATAACATCGTAGCCAACCAATTCAATACCAACTTTATAAAGACAGTACAGTCTTTAACTAGCGAGGCAACTAATCAATCTCTTGAGGTCCCTAACTCAATCAAATAACCTCAATCAACATTTCTCCTTCTAAATAGCTCCCACAGATACCATTGAAAATTACATCAAAAATGAAAGCCTATTACAACTGTCCCTGACAATACACCAAGTAATTATCTTAACTGTCCCTGACAATACACCAAGTAATTATCTTAAAATGGCAGCCAAGGCTGTTGCATATCCAGGTACAATTCTGATAAAAATCGATCCACATCTAAGAATAATGTCTTCTCGATATGGAAAAAACATTCATTATTACACTGCACAAGGGTGAAATCAATCTATATCTTTCAAACTATAGGTCAATTGCTATTTTATTGCTACAATTAAATTATCAGAAAAATGTACTCATAAGCAACTTATCAACTATCTAAAAGATAACCAGCTTCTGTCTTCATACCAACATAGCTTCTGTCCTCATCACAGCACAACAGATGCTTTGCTGAATTTTTTTAATGCTGTCAATACCCAGTGAAACACTGGAAACCTACTCTCTACCATCTTCCCAGAGTTATCACAAGTTTTTGATATTGTCTCCTACCAGACCTCTTACATAAACTCTCATCCTCAGGGCTCCCCAACTATTCACTGCAATGGTTCCATAGCTACCTCTCAAACAGAGCTCAAGCAGTGAAATGGAAACATGATTTTTTCACCTTTTTGCCAGTAAGTATTGGTATCCCACAAGGACCATACTTTTCAAAAATATTCATCAATGATCTCTACACTGCTATAAAAAAATGCTACGCTAGTTCAATTTGATGATGACATCACCCTAACCTGCTCTGACAAATGTTCTCTAACCTCCAAAACCTTTTTCAACAATCCTTATCAACTGAAATATGGCTAAATAACTCACAACTACTTCTAAACTCCCCAAAAAATTACTACTTTGCACCACACAACAGATCTCTACCAAAATACTATTCATTATTGTCTATGCCAAAATACCATGATAGAAAGAATAGTTGTGTAAAATCTTACCATAACCACAGATGTCCTTCTCTTCTATGTTGCAATATATGTTACATATGGGAAGTCCTCAGCCTAAGTGACCCACATCCGTACAGCATACAACAGCTTTTAGCTACTGCAGGTACATGGGTCATTACACATATGTGCTGGCAACATCAACCATAAAAGGACATCTGCACATACAATCTTCAGAACTGAAATGCCCCAGTAGGAGCACCAGAGCAAAGGGCAAATAATCTGCCATTGAAGAAAAAAACAAGGTACAAGGGGGAGGGAGGGACAGAATACTGCAACATAGAAAAGAAGGATAACTATGGTTATGGTAAGATTGTACACAATTATTCTCTGTCCTTCTATTCAGTGTTGCAGTATTCTTTACATATGGGAGAATACAAAAGCTTAGTAAGAATCTTTGGAGGAGTAAGGCACAGAGAAGCTTTCTAGAAAGCCATGGAGAATGTCTCTAGCAAACCCTGCCCTAAATCTACAAATGCTACCCAACTTATAATGTTTGGTGAAAGTATGAACAGAATACTAAGTAGCAGCCTTTAAAATGGTGTTAGTATCCAAGCCTTTAAAGAATGCACCCGAGGAAGCTACAAACCTAGTGGAGTAAGCTTTTACAGGAGCAGGAAGAGTCTTACCATGGAAGTCAGAACAAAACAAAATTGCCTTAGAAATACAAGAAGAAACTGTCTGTCTAGAGAAAGGTAAATCCAGAGCCCTGGGATGATAAGAAACAAATAGCTAATCAGATTTCCTGATAGCCTTAGTCTTATCCAAATAAAATCTGAGTTGTCTACGCACTTCCAAGGTGTGTAAAATACTTTCACTGGAGGATTGAGGAGAAGTGACGAAAGTGGGTAATTGAATAGATTGATTAAGAGACAACTCATTCACCACCCTGGACTTAAAGGAGGGATTAGTACAGAAAGATATTTTGGCCTAGTGAAAAACAAGAAAAGGAGGAGAGGCTATCAAAGCTTAAATCTCAGTAACCCTCCTAGCAGAGGTTAAAGCTAGCAAAATAAATGTTTTCCAGGTACAAAACGTTAAGGAAACTGAGACTGCAGGTTCAAAAGGGGCTACAGTAAGCTTCTCTAAGACATAATTCAAATTCCAAGGAGGTAGAACTGGTTTCTTGGGAGGCTTAATATGAAGGAAGCCTTTAATAAAAAGTTTTACTTCCAATCTGGAAGCCAAAGGTAGAAATAATGTCAGACAGGCAGAAATGGCTGACAAGTGAACTTTCACTGAAGAATAAGCCAAACCACTCCTCAAACAAGAAAGAACGAACTACTGGGTTTCCTGTTCTCCTGCAGAACCCTAAGCACACCCTCTTAAAAAAGGTGTCTGAAAGAAATCAAAAGCTCATCACCCACAAAGTCAGTGGTAAGGCTGACAGATGTAGATAATGCAGAGATCCCTTGTCCTGCATCAGAAAGTCCACTCTGTGAGGTAACTTGAGATGATTGCCCTTGGCTAAAAGCAGAAGAGAACCAAAGCTGTCTTGGCCAAAGGGGAGTCACCAGCAAGATTTTTGGTTTGTTCTGCTGAATTTTGAGCAGGACTTTTTGAATGTGGGGGGTGCATACAGCAACATCCCCTTCCATGAGAAAGATAGGGCATCAACCTTCCAAGCCAGATGATGTGTCACTCTGGCACAAAATAGAGGAAGTTGTCTGTTCAGAGGGAAGGCAAAAAAGATCCAGTAGAGGAGTACCCCACAGATGGACCAGAAACACATCCCTGTGAAGCAGCCATTCATGGGATTGAGTCATTCAATGTTTTGGGTGGATGGGATGTAAACCACTTTAAGATTCACATTGTGCTGAACTGCCAATATCCATGCCATGACAGCTAACCTGCAAAGAAGGTTAGACTTTGTCCCCCCTGCTTGTTGACATACCAAAGGACTGTGGTGTTGTCCATAAACACTTTCAGAGGACCTGGCTGAAAGAGGATGAAAAGCCTGTAGAGCTAGAATAAGAGCCCTTATTTCCTTGATGCTGATATGCCCTTTTCTTTTTGAAAGAGACCAAAGGCCCTGCACCTTGTTTGACACGAAAGTTGCCCCCCCCCCCCTACACACACACACAGCCTATGCCTGAGGCATCTGTGAACAACTCTTGAGTTGGTTGGGGCAGATAAAGAGGAAGTCATGGATTCAGAGAAAATTGTTAAACCCACCAAAGGAGCTCAGATTTTAGGCATGGTAGATGAGAGAGCACAAACTCCAGAGGGTGTGCATGCTGCATCCAAACTTATTTTAGGTGCCACTGAAATTTTCTCATGTGGAGTTTTCCAAGGGACAGCATAGGTACTGTGAATGCCATAAACCCTAGAAGTCTTAAACTCCCTAGCTGTAATGGAGGGAAGAGGCAGAAAGCTTTCAAAGAAGGAAGTGAGGGACAGAATTTTTTGGGTGGAAGAAAAACCATCATAAGATCTGCTCTGAACCTGCACCCTAGAAAGATGTGATCTTGTGACAGGGAAAGAAAAGATTTTTTGAAATTTATGGTGAACCCCAGATTTTGCAGGAGAAAATGGCAAACTGGAGATTTTGAGTCAACTGTTCTGACTGAGGAGCCAGAAAAAAGAAGATCTTCCAGGTATGGGCATACCTGAATTCCCTTAACCCTGAGGAAAGCAATCACAGGGGCCACGCAATTTGTGAATACCCTTGGGGCAGTTAAAAGGCCAAAGGGCAAGGCAAAAAAAAGTACAGTTTTGTACCTACCATAAATGTACATGTTCGAGGATCCACATTGCTGCAGTCATAACCTGTGGGTAGTCCGCTGTCCTCAGTCGGCCTGAATACCAAAGTGTTAGGCTGGCGTCGGTCATGGTCGCTCAAATCTGACGTCAGTACGCAGTGGTACTAAAGCGCATGACCGACGCCATATCCTCAGTCTTTCTTGCCCCAGATGTCAGAAGGCCCAAAAAAGAAAGGCCATAGCCAAAAATAGAAAAATACCCAATCACCAAAATAGAAAAAATAGTTACCCCAAAAACAACACAGCCACCCCAAACTACAGAGGGGAAGGAGGGAGGGTAAATTGGACTGCAGCAATGTGGATCCTCGAACATCTACATTTATGGTAGGTACAAAACTGTACTATGTTCTTCGTCTCACATTGCTGCAGTCATAACCTGTGGGTAGAATCCCAAAGCAAAGGTAAGGGAGGTTGGCAAAATCAGAAAGCATTAGAAGCTGCTAACATGCCCTGTAAAACTGCAGTGGCAAACCCAGCCCTAGACTTGGAATAAAGAGGGAGATGGTAATGTTTAGAAAAAGTGTGCACTGAACTCCAAGTAGCTGCCTCCAAAATATCCTTAGTAGCTACTCCCCTTAAAAAAGCAGTAGAAGTGGCAGTCGCCCTAGTGGAATGAGGTCTGATTCCAGCCGGAACCTCCTTACCATGATGAGAATAACAAAAAGCAATACAATGGCCAATCCACTTAGAAATAGTTGTTTTGAAACAGGTTTTCCTTGTGAACCCAAGGCAAAAGAAATGAATAACTGTTGAGACTGCCTGAACCCTTTAGTTCTGCTCAAATAATAACGTAACTGCCTGTGAATATCCAAAGAGTGCAAAATTTTTTCCCCTTTATTTTGGGGATCAGCATAAAATGTAGGCAAATGAATAGATTGGTTTAAGGCCAGATTAGAAACAACTTTAGGCATAAAAGTAGGGTTAGTACGCATGGATACCCTATCCTTATGAAATATCAGGAAGGGTTCAACTGCCATTAGAGCCTGTAATTCAGATACCCTCCTAGCAGACGTAATGGCCAACAAAAAAGCAGTCTTCCAAGACAAAAACTTCAACTCAGATGTAGCTGCAGGCTCAAAAGGAGGTAAAGTGAGCTTTTCCAACACAAAATTGAGATCCCAGGAAGGAGTAGGAGCTCTACGTGGGGGTCTTATGTTCTTTGCCCCTCTAAGAAATTGCTTAAACAAAGGGTGAGAGAATAATGGTGGGTCACAGTCATAGTGAGCAGAAATGGCTGCAGCATGAACTTTTACAGAGGAGAAAGACAAACCCTTGTCTAATAATTCTGTAAGATACTGAAGTGAAACACTCACATTAGGCACTGAAACATCAAAGCTCTTTGTTGTGCTCCAAAGAAAAATCTCCTCCATTTATCAGCATAAACTTTCCTTGTACTAGGCCGTCTGGCCTCCAAAATGACATTCAAAACTTGTTGAGGAAGCTGACCCCAGGGTCTAGAACAGAATATGCCAGGCTGTCAGATGTAGGGAATGTATCCTGACATTGAGGAAATGATTGCTTGCCTGGGACAAAAGGTGTGGAATTGATGGCAAAGGCCAAGGAGGCTCCGTGCTAAACTCCTCAGCAGAGGGTACCAGTGCTGACGTGGCCAATCTGGAGCTATTAGAATCATGCAAGGCTTGTCCTGTCTGACCTTCAAGAGCACCTTGGGAAGGAGAGGCAGAGGAGGAAAGGCATAGACGTGAAGGTTGTTCCAACTGAATGATAGAGCATCCACTTTCCAAGCTTTTGGGTGAAACATCTTTGTGCAAAACTTTGGCAGTTGGAAATTTAGTGGAGAAGCGAACAGATCTATGTCTGGAGTCCCCAAGCCACTGTCAACTGTTGAAATACATGAGGATCCAATTTCCACTCGTGGGGATCCACCATCTGTCTGCTCAAAACATCTGCTAAGGAGTTCTGTGCTCCTGGCAGAAACCTTGCCTGAAGAGTGAGGTGCAAACTCAGAGCAGTCTCCCACAAAATCATAGCTTGTCTGCAAAGAGGGTACGAATGGGTTCCCCCTTGCTTGTTGATGTACCACATGACTGTTGTGTTGTCTGTTTGAATCAACACCTGTCCTGGTTGAAGTAGATCCCTGAAAGCCATCAGTGCAAATTGGACTGCTAACATCTCCTTCATGTTGATATGCAAATGCTGTAGTCTGGGAGGCCACGTGTCTTGAATCCATTTCCCCTTGAAGTGTGCACCCCAAGCCATGTCTGAGGCATCTGTCGTTAAGATCTGACTCGCCTCTGGTCGGGTCACAGAGAGTCCCTTGTTTAGGTGACATTCCTGAGCCCACCACAAAAATTCCCTTTGGATGCAAGGTATTATCTGAATGACAGTGTCCAAATCGTGGCAGTGTTGAGTCCATACACTTTTGAGATACCATTGTAGCTTCCTCATATGTAGTTTGGCAAGTACCAGAATATAAAATGCCATGAACCCCAAGGCCTGAAGGACTGTCCTTGCAGTCAGCCTGGACAGTAGGGACAATTGCTGGAAGTAAAGGGGAAGATTTCTTTGTTTGTCCGGGGTCAGAAAAGCCATCTGAGAGGCTGTATTCAGTCTCACACCCAGAAAGCACATGTCCTGAGAGGGTACTAGACTGGACTTTGTTTCGTTCACAGAATACCCTAGGCACCTTAACACTGCCATAACATACTGTAGATGGTGAAGTAACTTGACTTTGTCTTGAGCAAGAATCAGGCAATCATCCAAATAAGGATACATTTGAATTCTTCTTAGTCTTAAGAAGGCTATCACCGGAGCCAGGACATTTGTGAACACCCTAGGTGCAGTAGATAAGCCAAAGGGCAATGCAGAGAACTGATAATGAAAAGTACCAGCCCGAAAACGCAGGAACCTCCTGCAACTGGGCCTGATAGGAATGTGAAGATAAGCCTCTTTGAGATCCAGAGTTACCATCCAGTGATCTTTGCCTAGCAGAGGCAGAAGCCGCTGCAAAGTTAACATCTTGAATTTTGGAATGTCCAGGTATGTGTTGAGAATAGACAAATCCAGAATTGGCCTCCAAGTGTTTCCTTTCTTTGGTACAAGGAACAGGCGAGAATAAAATCCTAGGCCTACTTCTGACGGAGGGACCCCCTGGATAGCCCCCATTTCTAAAAGTAAATAAATCTGCTTGTGAGCCTCCAGCTTTTGCTGAGGAGGAATGTCCGGCATGCCTTTGAAAGGAGGCAAGGTGTGAAAATAAAACTTGTAGCCTCGATCTATAATGTCCAACACCCATTTGTCCTGGGTGACTAAAAGCCAATTTTGCTTGAAAAGTGCCAACTTTCCTCCCAGAGGAGCTGCCAGACAGGAGGGATCTGGCAGCTGGAGATACAGGTCATTGGGTCTGTTTACGAAAAGGCTGACCCCTGCCCTCACCGGAAGATTGTGCAGGGGAACTCCACGTCCTAGGTCTGTAAGAACCCTGAGCATGAGCTCTGCCCCTACCATGTCTAGATCTGCCCCTAGACTGTAAATCAGAAGAAGGATAAGCCCATCCCTTTGCAGGCCAATTTCTGCTAAACTTAGGGGCTGCACCTGTAAAAATTCCTTAACTGTCTGCATGGACTTAGCTTTGTCTTCCATTTTCTTCAAAACCGACTCCACAGGAGAACCAAACAGAACTTCAGATTGAAGGGGAGCATCCAAAATTCGAGCTTTAACATGCTCTGACAAATTCTGATCCTTAAGCCAGGCATGCCTACGTATAACTGAACCAGTGGCAGCCACCCTGGAAGAAGCCTGAAGAGCATCAAAGCCACACTGCAAAGAATGCTTACCTACCTGACCAGAGGCATGAACTAAATCCTGCAATTCCTTACACTCTATACCCTCTGCCAAAGCATCTACCTTAGATTTCAACTGACTTAAGAGAAAATTCTGGTACTTCAGCATATGAAACTGGCAATTTAAAGCCCTCATTGCTAGAGTGGAGGAGGTATACACTTTTTTACCCCACCTATCCAAAGCTCTAGAATCTTTATCCAGAGGAACTGGATTCTTTACAACAGAAGTCCTGACACCCTTAGGTCCCTGGCTAATAGTTTCCGGGTCAGCTCTAGGACTCTTATACAAATATTTATGAGCCTCTGGCACTCTGTAATACCTGCCTGGCTTGACAGGGGCAGGAGGTAAAGAATCAGGATTAAGGGAAGCTTCAGAAAAAACATCCTGAACCACATCCAAAACAGGGGGAATAGCCAAGGGCCTATGCTGAGGTAAAAACAAAAATTCCCTAAGCCTCTTTTGAGAATCTGAGAAATCCTGACCTTCCCACTTAAAATGCTCCCTCATGGAATGCAGGGTTTCAGAAAAGGAAAAATCCTCTGGAGGGGAAGTAGAAGGACAGGAATCCTCTGCATCTGAATCAGAACAGGGAGGAAAATCCTGAATGTCCTCAGCCGAAGACTCGGAGTAATCTGAGGAATGCTCCAATCCTTCCACCTCTGGCTCCACCCTAGGCCTCTTATCTGGAGGGGGCATAGAACCTCTGATTAAAGTAATCAAATCCTCTGCCATTTTCAGCATATGCTTTTTAGGTACAGAACCAGCAGAACTAGGGCTGACGCCTGTGCTAGAAAGACCAGGCCTGGCTTTGGAAGGTGCTTTAGTGACAGAAGTGGAAGGCCTAACAACCTTATGTAAAGAAGGGACTACAGAGACTTGAGAGGCCCCCTCAGCCTGACCTGACTCCTGAGAGGCCACTTCCTGTAAGATTAAAGGCTCCCCCTGAGATTCAGCTGAAACCTCGGCTGGATCCACCGATTCCACCGTAGTTTCCAAAGAACCGGCGTCCGTAACGGACGACTCATCCTGCTTGGACTTTAACGATTTTTCTTTTCGCTTCTTAGCGGTAGCGGGCGTTGGAGGATCCGACGGCATATTGTAGTTACACCGCTTACCGAAAACAAGTCTAGCACAATCTAACCTGCGTTTAATGGTGCACTTATTAAATCTAGCGCAAAAGCGACACCCGACTACGTCGTGCTCAGGCCCCAAGCAAGGAATACAGAGAGAGTGGTAATCCCTATGAGGTATCTGTTTCGCACAAGAAATACAATTATTTACTTTTTCTGACATCCGGATTTAACTGAGGCAAGAAAAGACAAAAATATTCCCCAATGGGGTACTTATCCCAACTTTGTCTTCGGTCTGAAACTCAGAATACGAAAATTTCAAGACGCCGAACGGCACTTGCAAACGCTGCTTCTGCTTCGGACCATGCGGCAAGAAAGACTGAGGATATGGCGTTGGTCATGCGCTTTAGTACCACGGCGTACTGACGTCAGATCTGAGCGACCATGACCAACGCCAGCCTAACACTTTGGTATTCGGGCCGACCGAGGACAGCGGACTACCCACAGGTTATGACTGCAGCAATGTGAGACGAAGAACATCTGAAAGTTCAAAGAAGCCACAGAGAAATGTAAAAATTTCATGGAAAGAGGATATATAGGTACAGTATGTGAAGCTAGGCATCCTTTATGTCTAGACAAGCCATGTAAAACTGAGGAGGAATCAAAGGAAATAGTCTGTAAAGACAGCATACAGAAAGTTGGTACTTTTAGGAAAGTGTTTAAGTGGGATAGGTCCAGAACTGGACTCCATGGACCATCCTTTTGGGGGCAAGAAACATTCTTGAGTAAATCCCCCATGCCTCTCTGGTCCATTGGCACATGTTGAATTGTGCTTTGAGAAAGTAATCCCCTTTAGAAACTATGGAAACAAAGTCAACTGCTTGGTAAGGGGCTGTGGAACACCCATGAAAGGAGAAATATTTTTACAAGTCATGAAATATCCTTTCTGGATAATAGAAAGAACCCAAGAATCCTGAGTTATACTTGCCCAAGCTGGAAAAAAGGGATAAACAAAAAGAGAGGAGCAAGACTTGGAGGAGGCTAATAGTCATAGAGTACTTAGCCTGGCTGGAAAGGACTGCTGGGATGAAGGGCCCAAACCAGTAGTCTTAGACTGTGGAGGTTTACTTGCAGTCATTTTAGATCTGGAAGAAGATGGGCGCATCTGTCTCCTAACAAAGGAAGTCTTAGTGGGAAAGTTTCTGTGGAATTTTGGAACAGGAGACACAAAAGGTGCTTCAAATCTTGAAGTTCCTTTCCCTTCTCTTGGAAGGACTTAAATAAATCTGCAGCTTCAGAATCAAGAAGAGTAGTGTTATCGAGAGCAGCAGCCATCCATTTTGCTTTGATGTCATCTAACAAAGGTTGAAGCCTCGACCAAGAACACCTTCTAAGGACAGGGCCAGAAGCTGCTGCTCTAGAGGATGCTTCAACTGCATCATAACTGCATTTAAATCAAGTGTCTAGCCACTTGTGAAGAAGCTACTAATAGAGAAATAACCTGATTTTAAGGTCAAAGTCTGAAAGCTGTGAAAGAGCTCAGACAGACACTTGAAAAAAGAAAGCAAAACAAAACTTGAGAAGTAGCAGGGATGTAAACAATTTGCACCTGCACTTGCAGCTACTGTGATGGATGCCATGAAGAAATCATTACATGGACCTGTTACTCTCAGAGGCAGACATTCTTCAAACTCTTTAGGACTGCTTTTGCCTCCATCCACCTAGCCATTATTTTCATGAAAGGAATCTTCTTACTCATGTCAAAGACAATGATATGATAGTGGTGAACTTTCCTCTGATGGAAAGACCACATCTTCTCTGTTAATCATTGCCACCTGAACTGAAATCAGGGGCTATAAACAGTTTAAACATCAGTTCAATTAATGCCTAACTGAACAATTTAAGTGCACATGTCAAAACACAGACCATGTCACCTAACTCCCACTGTTACACTACTGCATTCATCTCAGAAAAAGTAAGAGTTTTACAAGTAAACTTACCATAACAGTAGATGTTCCAATGATCACTGCTGCAGTGGCCTTCGATATATGAATTAGATCCTAATATCCAACTAGCTTCCAAAGCTTCAGGGCACTTTCCATATGCTCAAACTGTTGGCAGCTTGACATGATTGTTTAGAGAAGAGGCAAAAAGGTCTACTTTAGGAATTCTCCACAGTTGGATCAAATCTTGGAAGACTCCCTGATCTATCTTCCCTTCATGAGGGTCTTCCTTTCTCCTTCTCAGCTTGACTGCCATACAGTTTTGCTCTGACAGGCTGCAGGATGCCTTCAGAGTGAGATCGTGCTGTGAAACTACAGTCCAAGCTAGTCTGCAAAGGGAGTAGGCCTAGTTCCTGCAACAACCTGAAGAGGTAAAAGAGCCCAAAGATGATGTAGAGAGTTGAAAGCCTTGATCAGCGTAAGCATCTCCTTAATATTTATGTGCTTGAATCTGTCCACAGTGAACCAAACACCTTTCACTTTTATCCCTCCTGAAACTGCTCCCCAAGCAAAGTTTAAGGCATCCGTGGTGAATGTTTTGTTTCCCCACCCTTGACTTGGATTAAGGGAAATTTGCTGTCTCCACTAAGTGATTTCTCTTCTGACAAACCCGTGAAATGGGATTTGAAAAGATAACGGGTATTAGTACTGGGGCCAAAGAGACTTCAGACACCATTATAACTTTCTCATGTGGAGTCTTGCCAGGGGTATCATGAAATTCATAGATACCATGAGACCCCACATCCTGAGGTATTCCCTCTAACTGACCCATGTCTGAGGGGAAAACCCTACAATAAAGTCTAGATATAGGTCTATTTTTTAGTTTGGAAGAAAAGCTCTTTAAACTAAGGTGTCTAGTATGCATCCCAGGAGCACAATCCTGTGTGGAGTCAAAAAAAACTTTTAAACATTCTCTTGTAATCTCAGCTTATGTAAGACACCTCTCACCTAAGTGAAAGATTCTTGACACTTTGAAAAGACTCTGCAAAGATAAGCAAGTCATCCAAACATGAAAAAATATGGATGCCTTAAACATAACTGGAGCTAGATACTTTGTGAACACTTGGTGCAGTGGAGAGTCCAAAGGGTAAGGCACAGAACTGATAATGTGATCCAAAAAATGCATGAAGTCTGAATGAATAGGGATGTGATAAGCATGTCTTAAATCAAGTGTTATCAAAAAACTTAAATTAGGAACAAGGGGTAATAGGTTGTGAAGCAACAGCATTTTGAACTTGGGCACTACCACAAATTGGTCTAGGAAAGAAAGATGCAGAACTGGCCTCCAAGCATTTTCTTTCTTCGGCACTAAAATCATCCTTAAATAAAAACCTTTCCCAAATTGGGCAGGAGGAACTGGCTGTATGACTCTCTGAGACCACATATGTTGATAGACAGGGGGAAATAGAAAAGCCTGGTCTGGTCAAAGAGGAAGCCACCCCCACCCCCCCCACGGAAAGAAGGAATTTCCTCCCACTGCCAACTGTAACCTTGATGAATCATCCTCAGAACTCATTTGTCTGAAAATATCTGTTTCCTAAAACAAAACTGGAAATTCAGAGTTTCTGGAAGGGAAAAGAGACTGCCAGGGTGTGGGTGGAGGGACAAGATCCCTTAAATAATCATTCTGGCTTGTTGGACTGTCCTTGGATTGGGAGGGGTTTCCTGTATTAATTTTGGAACCTCCTTGCCAGTTCTTCTTAAACATCTGGTTACCATCATTTTGCTGAGCCTGTTTATTTTGTTTTCTGCTAAAACTGGATGACAAGTTAGAGCAGAGCCAGATCCAGCAGTAGGTGACACAGGCAGTTGCCAAGGACCCCATGGAGGCTAGGGGGGGCCCAAGAAAGGGGGAAATTAAAATAAATAAATAAATTAATTAAAAAAAAAAAAAAGAAAATATATGTATATATATATATATATATATATACACACACACACACACACACACATATATATATATATATATATGTATATATATATGTATATATATATATATATACACACACACATATATATATATATATATATATATATATATGTATGGGTCTAGGACACATGCTCGACTAGCATATTTCCAAATCACAAAATATCAAACACACATATACAAAAGCGCTTAACATCGAAGATCGCTTCCATGTATGTGTTCAAAAAAAATCTACATTTCTGCAGGGAGGCTTCACCCCCCTGCACCCCCCACACCCCCCCTACTTTATTATTCTCACTCCGAGATCGCACTACAGTGAGGAAAAGGGAATTTTCCCTTACCCGCACTGTAGTCCGATCTACAAAATAGGCACACATACACGGAAGCGCTTGTCGATGTTAAGCGCTTTTGTGTATGTGTGTTCGATGGTTTGTGATTCGGACATATGCTAGTCGAGCATGTGTCATGTATGCGTTGGTCTGCCTCCCCTCAGCCTGACTGACATAATAGCTCAGTCAGCTCAACAGCAGTTTGGAGATGCAGGTTTAATCTTATCTGTTAAACTACACTTTATTTTACTGCCATGAATCCTGAAATGAGTCCTGCTCCTGACTCGTCAGTCATAACCCATGCTCTCCTACACTGTAAAAAGTGCTACTGTGCCACCCAGGTTGCCTACAGCATTCAACATGTTTTTTGAATTTGCCCCAATGAAAGTAATGGACGTAATAAGGACCTTAAGGTAAGTCACTCATAATAACACTAAATCACTCTAAGTAATGGAGAGCAGTGAACTCTGAGCTGGCAATTAGACAATTTGTCATTGTGTGTGTGTGTGTGTGTGTGTGTGTGTGTGTGTGTGTGTGTGTGTGTGTGTGTGTGTGTGTATATGAATGAATGGTCAATAAAGAGTGAGTGAAGGGCTGCCTGCAAGACAGCACATGGAAACTGTTCTGCCTTTCAGGAGTCCCTTTCTCTCTTAATAGGAATATACATTTGAGTTTCAGACTTTAGATATTTCAGAAAACTGTGGTAACACTAATCCTGTTATTCTATCAATTTTCTAATTTAATAAGAGCAACATTTAAAGTCTGTCTCCATTTTTGGGCCTTTATCATACCATTATTTTACACATCCTCCAGATTTCTTGCACTAAAAGGTTGAGATGTATAATAGCATACCTATCCTGTCCTGATTTTGACCCAAATCATATCTCTGCCTTAATCCATCATAAGATTAATGGCTATTGGAGAAAAGATGGCGAATTACCCTTAATAAATAATAACAATAGTTTGAGTTAAAGGCTTCTTTTACTACAGAAAAGTGTATGTTCATTCACATTCTTTTATTCTGTCACTGGGTCAACAACATTAATAACACTAATGTTTTAAGAATGTCCAGTGTCACCGATTACCTCTGATTATTTCTGTATTTAAAATATTCCTTTCCCACCTAATCCTACTAGTTTTTCAATATTAATTAATATGTCTTTTTTAATACTCATTCATGTGATATTTTAAATGATGTTTTTATATGGATTAAGTGTTTTATGTTGATTTCATCAGTGTTCTTACTATCAGAATTTTTTTGTTCTATGCACTGTTTTTAATTCTTTCATACACTTAACTGGGATGGGAAGCATTCCTGCTTAATTGTGGCTTAGCACTGGAGTTTCCATTTTTTTTTTGTTTTTCAACTTGGCATCTCCCTAGGTTCCATTAGCTTATGATTGGTTATGCTGCAATTCATTGATTAATTTTATTTAGTATTGTGATTGGGTGATAAACCCACCTTGTAATGTATTTAATACGTTTGGTGCTGGATACTTCAGTTCTGATGAAGTCCCGCTTTTTAGGGATGAAAGTTGTGCAGAAGAGGGACTGCTAAAACACAGAAGTGTACAATGTCCAAAGTCAGTGCTGTGCTGAAAATAATCAAATGTGAGGACTTTTCCACACATGGAATCATTCCTGTGATCTGCCTGCTACAGCAATGCCAATTAATAAACCGGTCTATTTGCAAAAGAAATACACCGAACACGTACATAATTAGGCTCTCATGTGTAAAGTGTGCATTACCACATAGTCATACTTAATTTATTGTTGTGTCATGTTAACGGGAGTAAGGATGTAATGAAGTATAGTCTCTAATCTTGACATAAACACATGTGTGTCCCATGTGGGACAACTTAAAAATTGTGAATAGTATTTTTTTGGTCGCTCATGTCACCAATGTTTGTGGACTAAACGTTTGGGAGTTCTGAGGATACGTGGAGTGAGTCAACCGATGGGATGGGTCTATAGAAGTAGGGAGTGGCCAATGTGTAGTGGTGTGGATACACTGTGAATCTGACTGGAGAATGGATGACTGCAGTCTTAGGGAGGCATTAGGGTGTGTGTTTGGGGAACCAGGAACCATGGGTATATGGGTATATATGCAAATGAACCAGCACAGCAATAGTGTATTGGTTAGAGCAACCACCTAACGAACAGGCATTCCCGTACCGAATCCCACTGTATCACATACCTTTTACCATCGGTAATCTGCACATGAACATATTGCGAGATCTGGAGTGAAGTGTCAGTGCCATAATGAATAAGGGACTAGTAAGCAGGTCAAGCATACATAAACACCAGTAAGCATGTGTAAGTGCGTTTGCGCAGGGTATGTATTGCTTTACAGATACACACATATATGTATATATATATATATATATATATATATATATATATATATATATATATATATATATATATATATATATATATATATATAAATATATATATACACACATATATATATATATATTTATATATATATATATATATATATATATATATATATATGTATATATATATATATATATATATATATATATATATATACATATACATATATATATATATATATATATATATATATATATATATATATATATATATGTATATATATATATATATATATATAAATATATATATAGGTAGGTACTAGGCTATCGGCCCTGGGGCCTATACAAGCCCAGCCAAAAAGGTACCCTGGCTTTTGCCACTCAAGAAAATTATTTTCCTGTGCCACTGTCGAGCAGAGCCACAGAGGTGATCCCCAGGGTGAATTTCCTACTTTCCATCCAATCATCAAGATTTTTCTTGAAGAGTGCTAATGAGGAGCTTTGTTTGATATAGATAGGCAGTTTATTCCAGAGTATGGAAAGTCTCTGGGACAGGAATCTATCCCTCTGGCATGTTCTCTTTAATGTGGTGACAAGGTTTAGGTCCCTAGAGAGTGTAGCTCGGAAGGATTGGGATTTCTTTAAGTGGAGCATGTCCAACAGCTCTGGGTTTGACATAGCTTTGTATGTTAGGCAGAGATCACCTCTGAGTAGGCGATATACGACAGAGTAAAGCTGAAGTTTTTTGAGACGGTCTGCGTAGGGCATCTGTTTGAGGCTGGTAATCTTCTTTGTGACGTATTTCTGCAGCCTTTCGAGTTGTTGTAGATGTCTTGTGAGGTACATATCAAAAGGGGCATTGTACTCTATAATAGGTCTAATGAGTGATGAGTAGAGGGGAACAATGACCTCTTTTTTTCTGGATGAGAAACCTTTTGTGATGAGGTGTGTCACATAGAAGGATTTCCTGACTACTGTGGCGATGTGATTATCAAAGGAGAGACTACTGTCCACCTGGGTCCCAAGGTCTCTTATCACACTTTCAGTGTTAATTATACTACCGCCTATGTTGTAGTTCATGGGTACAGAGTTTTTACCAAAGGGGATGACAATGCACTTTTTGACACTGAGCTTGAGGCCAAGGCTTTGACACCAGGCATCTGTCTCAGTAAGGCCCTTTTGTAGAATGTCCACATCGTTAGAAGTTTCGATTTTGGCTCCTAGTTTGCAGTCATCTGCGAACTTCATTAGCCAAAGACCTTCTGTGTTAGCGTGTACTTCAGAGAAGTAGATACCAAACAGGAGAGGACCCAGGAATAAACCCTGTGGTACTCCACTTGTCACTGGTCTGAAGTTGGATTAGGAGTCTGCTACTTTCACACTGTGGGTTCTGTCAGTGAGCCAGTTGGCAACCCATCTTGTGACATATGGATTTATACCTAGTTTAGTGAGTTTATCTATAATTCCAGAGTGGGGGATGGTGTCAAAAGCCTTGGTAAGATCTAGATAGGCTGTGTGAACCACCTTAACCTTTTCTACGGCTTTGGTGACTGCTTCAAAGAAGTCTATCAGGTTTAGGAGACATGATCTGCCTTTTACAAACCCGAACTGGGTGGGATCCAGAGTTTGGAGATTACCAATATCTTTCTTTATAAGTTCCATGATGATACGTTCCATGGCCTTGCCGACCAGGCTTGTCAAGCTAATGGGGAGGTAGTTCCTGGGGTGCGTGGTGGTTCCCCCTTTGTGGAGTGGGATAACCATTGCTGTGCACCATTCAGCAGGCACAAAGCCTGAGGTGAGGCTGTGATTGAACATGGTACTTAGGTGGGGTGCCAGTTCATTCTGTAGTTCATGTAGAACGCAGCCTGGGATGTTGTCTGGTCCCATGGATGCTGTGTTCTTGGCTTTGGGGAGTGTGTTTTTTACCTGAGCAGCCATGATTACAGGAGCTTTGTATTCTTCCGGTGTAGAGATGGGCTCTTTAGGGGGTGAGAGGGGGGTAAAGTTAGCATTGAACCTATCTGCCAGGATGTTTATCAGTTGGGTCTGTATATTTAGTGCCATTATGCTGTAACTCAAAACAGATCTGAGTGTTGCCATTGCGATTCTTGACATAGCTATAGAATTCTTTGTGAGTGTCTTTAGAATCAGTGGCGATTTTGTTTTCATAACTAGCTCTGGAGGATTTTATTAGGGATCACAGCTTCTTACTGAGACTGACCAGGAAGCTCCTCCACTCGTGGGATTTTACTCTCTTTTGCAAGAGTTTCTTCCTTCTGTTGTACAGTTTGTTTATGGCAGGGGACCACCAGATTGGCTTCCTTTGTTTGGAGGATAGCGTCTTGGCTCTGTTTGGGATAGCACGATCCATGCACTCATGTAAGTGCTTATAAAGTGCAATTGTGTAGGATTCAGTAGCTGTAACTGTATTGTCCATCTGCATGGGTGTCATGAAGTTCACCACTTCTGTCTTAAGAAGCATGAAGTTGGCTTTGGAGAAATTTTTTACCATGATTTCCTTAATGGGGGGTGGAGGCAGGATGTGGATATCTAGGGTAATTAGCTTATGGTCAGAGGAGACCAATGAGGCATTGACTTCAGGTGTGGAACACCGGTCACTCATATTGGTAATGACTAGATCCAGGATATTGTTGCCCCTGGTGGGGGTGTAGATAAGTTGATCCAGGGCATTGGAATTTATAAATTCCAGAAAGCGTTGAGCGAAGGAGTTGGTACATGAGTAGTTTTCCCAGTTAATGGTGGGGTAGTTGAATATATACATATATATATATATATATATATATATATATATATATATATATATATATATATATATATATATATATATATATACACATATATATATATATATATACACACATATATGTATATATATGTATATGTATATATATATATATATATATATACATATATCTGTGTGTGTGTGTGTGTGTATATGTGTGTGCGTAGATATACACAGATATACAGCTATGATAGGAAACAGCACACAAGAATGACATATGTTCACAGGCTATGCCAATGGAAGTGAGGAGCCCAAGCAAGAAACATGAAACACGTAGCATGACCTTCCACTCCCCCCCCTCAGCCGGATATGGGAAACATACACACAATGTAAAGAGTCCACTGCTCCCCAGACCACAGGCAGGATACAACCGGGTGGGTACACAGTGCACCCATGAATTCTAATCTTGGAACACAGACTGGAGCGTCCCTTGCGGGACCCGCCAAAAATTGCCAAGACAAAAAGAAGGTGACAGACCAGCCATTCTGGCTGGAGTGTATACATACTCGGAATAAAAGGGTGTGAAACCCTGATGACCCATGGGCCGAGACAATTGTATGAAATTGGTCCCATGAAGTGGAGAGTGGGCAGCGTGTAGTGGTGTGTCCAGAACAGGCCAGGACCCAGAGTAAGGACGGGTGCTGTTGAGGAGGTGCGGGTGGGGGAACTATGGGCAGCTACTTATGGGTCTAGGTGTGCAGGTGTTGGCTGATGAGAGCCTATATGGACAGCCCTAGGGATGTAAGCGAATGTGTTCACTGGGCTGAGTCGTTGCCCAACGAGCAGCCACACCCACTATGAGTCCCACTGCAGCAAAGTGTAATCTATATGGCAAGGAACGGAATAACCAGATTTAGACATATATATGTAGAGGTATGTGTGTGTATATTTACCCACAGCGACATAGGGATAAGCCTCTTCCACTCCGTAGTACAAATGTATACATACAGAGACAGAATACAGATACATACTCACATATAGATATATATCCATATGCAGACACCCACAGACCCATATGTTTGAGATATATATATATATATATATATATATATATATATATACAGCGAAATATAAATATACATGTATGCATACATATACAGATATATCTGTATATAGTAATGTAAATATATATATATATATATATATATATATATATATATATATATATATATATATATATATATATATATATATATATATATATATATATATATATATATATATATATATATATATGACTGTAAATATACACATGTATATAGCTAGGATATGATACAGCAGTTACGAGTAACATATGTTCACAGACCGTGCATATGGGGGTGATGGGTCCAATAAACAAATGTGTAACACATAGCATCAACCCCCCCCCACCCCCCCCAGCTAGGCTGGTGAGACATACAGACACACAATAAAGATAAACACACCACTGCTTCCCAGACCACCGGCAGGATACTACCAGTGGGAGTGACCTGCCAGGTCTATTCTTGAAACATAGACATCGATGTCCCTTGTGGGTCACTAAAAATTAATGATTGGAGGCAGTCCCAGTAATGACTTATCAAACCAGGCTGTAGATGTACACAGACCATTTGGTTGTGCAAGCCTGATAACCCCATGGGTCGACACAACATACGACATGTGTCCCGACATGGGGAGAGAGGCCAGTGTGTAGTGGTGTGTTTATACCCCACCTGCACCCACAGTAAGGATGAGTGTTGTAGAGGAATGGTAGGTGAGGGAACTATGGGTATGCAATTATGGGCCTAGACATGCAGGTGTTGGCTGGTGCAGTCGTATTAGGACCGCACCAAGGATGTAAGTAATATTCCGAAATGGGCATAGCTGATGCCCATACCTCTCAACCCCTAAGAGCACATCCACTGGACAGGACATAAACCATTGGGGAAACAAATAGGGACCATACCTCTGAATTGTCCCCGATTTCCAGGGACGTCCCTGATTTTGACTCATTTTCTAACTCTGTTCCACTTAATCCCTCCTAAAACTAGTGACATTTGGAGGAAAGGTGGTGAATTACACGTAATGAATAATGACAACAATTAAGAGTTACAAACATCATTTACCTCAGTAAGTGTGTATGAATTCATATGCTCTAAGTCTGTCAATGTGTCAGGTTAATAGCACCAATAATTTAAATGTGTCCCTGATATTGTTATGCCGTGTCCCTGTTTCAGTTTGTATTTTTCCCCAATCGGAAGAGAGGTCTGATAGGGACAGAAAGCACATATTCCACTGACAACCTTAGAAAGATGACAGAATATTAGGTATACTGTAGCATGATTCGGCTGAAGGATGTGAGTTCCAAAACTCAATTACTTGTTTGTATTGAAGAGTGTCAGTTCTCATGTATTAGCCAGATGGGTGCAGATTGTAAGAGGAACACGCCAATAATATGAATAAACTCTGGACAGGCCACGGATTCCATATAGTCGAACGGCATACTGTCGCCTAATGGGCAGCCATTCCCGATACTGTAGGCATGTAATCTGATGTAATAGGCATCACAAGGTAATATCATAGTCCTCACTCCCACCCAGGGGTGTGAGTGTCAGATGCAAACACCAAATGCAGTGCATTTGCAAGTGCGGTGTAAGCCTGTTTGGCCGACAGTATGCGAGTATTACACTGGTAAAGCAATGTAGAGGCTAATTGAGTGTAAGAACCTGTAACCAGAGGTTAGCATTGCTTAGCACCATGCAAACCCAAGCACACCCACTCACAACTGCTTTAATGTGCCTTAATCACACCGTATCCAATGGCTTTGTTCTGCCCAGCAACAAAATAAATTGCCTCTGTAAGGCTCGAAACCAGGACCGTGCCCATACAGCTACTGTGATTTACCACTAAGCCATGGCAGATATACAGACATTGGACCTTATCACAAACATATCATCCAGAGCAGTCATTCAACAGTATAGGAAATGTTTTCCATCATGTAGATGTATGCGTGAGTGTTTATGTCCAGCATATAGATATATACATATATATAGATATATCAGGAACATCCCATGTGACAACAAAGCATTACAAAGGAATGAAAAGGGAAACACCAGCAACACCTGTATTATGTAGTGGTGTTGTCCTATGTATCAGGAACATCCTATGTGACAACAAAGCATTACAAAGGAATGAAAAGGGAAACACCAGCAATGCCTGTATTATGTAGTGGTGTTGTCCTATGTAATATCAAGACTCCCTCAGACAGACATGTGTCATTCATACATTGGCCATATACATCACTCTGTGCATGTTATTTACATTAACACAACAGTTCCTGTCCAATCATTATGTGAGAACAGTACTCTTGCAAGGTGCTGTGTGCGACATCATCATCATGATAAAGGTAAATGGGGTAACCATAGAGGGACCGGTAGTGTTGTGTGTACAATGGGGTCGTCCGCATCAAGTGTACCTGGAACATTTAGGAGTCATGTGCATACTACGATCGTACGCCTGAGAGACAGGGGTGAGGACAACTGGAGAATGTTGTGATGCATATTAAAAGGGTACATGTGTCCAGTGGACACGTGTGTGAAATGGACAGCTATGTAGGGGGCAAATGTTGTTCTAGGAACCGATTGGCCTTTTGTTTCCGTAGGGTGAGAGTGGGATGTGGGAGAAGGACAGTAGGTATGCTCATAGAGGATAGGTTGGGTAGGATGACAGACAAGACAGCATACAGGGTCGGTATATGACACATGTGGGGGATACACCTCGAATGGGGAGGGATGTTTGGCATTCACAAGCCCATGAGCCCCCAGATGGTGGCAGTGCTGGGGGCTGTCTAGGAGGGGCAGCCTCACCCTGTAAATGTGACACTCTGCCCTTGAGCTGGCGTATCCGTCCTCAAAACCCCTTATTGAGCCCCCTACGCACCACATCCAGGACTGTACGACAACGGACATGTTCCTGTCTGGACCTGCTCCCAGGGGGGACAAGCCCCATCCTCAGTGGCGGTACTACCAGAAGGTGGTGCAGAGCCAACAGAGGTGGATGTCCAAGGCTGAGCCCCAGATGTGCTGGTGCCCGGTGCCATGGCCAGTTGAAGTGGGACAAGAGGTTCTGCCGGGACTTCCAAACCCATACAGCCTATGGTGTTGCAGTTTAAACACAGATATGGCTTAGTAATAGTCAACAGCATTCAGGATTACTTACAACAGCATGCACAGATATGACCATCAACCCAACACAAAAGATGGTATACATTTGCAGAGGGAGCACAACACATGCATATATACTGCATGACATCTGTACAAAGTGTAGAAGACTTGTGACTGCAGCTATGAACAGTGGCCCATTATTGGCATGCCACGGAGAACCCCAGACAGTGTCTGTCATACCATTGTTTCATGTGACATATGTCCAGTCAGGGATGCGATGGCAGTAACTCATCACTATCACCATGTACTGGCTGCAATCCTCACACTATGCTCCTGCTGTTCACAGATGTGTGTTCAGTCAGTAACACAGGAAACAAATGGTTCCACACACTGACCAGTCCACAGATGGCCCTACAGATGGGGGTCCCTCAAAAACAGAGCACTGTCTTGTCACTTTTAAAAAATGCAGAATAGCCATTACCACACACAACCTGTTAAACAGGCAGTAGTCTCAATGAAGCATAGCTACACTTGCATGCTGTAGTCATGTCTGGCATTTCACCCTCCTGTCTTTAGGCTATTTCCCACTGTGTATGTTGTTTGAGGAACATCCATATATCATCTATGATGCTGTTTACCAAACACCAGATCCAGGTACTACTCACAGCGACTGTCATGGGCAAACACCAACATGATGTTCCTAGATATTGTACAGTGTTTTTAATGTGAATGGCTATGGGAACATCATCACAGCTGTTTCACATGCAATCAGCTAGAGGATGACTGCAATAGGTGCAGGGGCCATCACCTAATCATGACCATCACTCACAATACACAAGCTGTTGCTGAGCAGATGTACACCTCAACATCCACCAGAGAGTGTGTGGGAGGGACAGACAGAGGAAAAATACATCAGAGAAGGACTTGGAGACTAAAACCTAAGCATCGTCTGTCACACACCTACCAGTACAGGGGTTCAAACCCCTGACTGGCTAGTCATTACTATTACAAGTGCATGTAGTTACTCCATGTGCCACAAAGCTGACATGTTGGTGTGCTGTAAGAACATATATGTATATTGGTGAGCGACATCTGCAACAGAGATATAGTAGACATACATTACGTGTAGCACACATGGCTGCCCACATGAACAGATGTCATTGTGAACACAACCACACTATCTAATGGACTCACAATGACACTCTTTGCCAGGCCCACAAATACACCCCCAAACTACTTAGTTTGCCACACTGCAGTAATGCACAGGTACTACATGCACCACAGGGGATATCCAGAGGTTCTATGGGCTAGGGTATGTGAACGCATTTGACATCTGTCGGTATGCCAGTGGGAGTTATACTGGGAGTGACTGTGGTTGGGAGCATCATACCCCACATGCAGACACAAGGTGCCAGTACTGACATGCATGTGTGCAGTGCTTCATGGGTGTGTAGTGGTTGGCTGTGCAAGATGGCTGTACAAGGCTGGGTGAGGGGTAATCCTTGGCATCACACCACCCGACAATGGTGTGCAGTGTGGTACAGGGGTGTAGTGTCTGCAATGTCCCACACAGATGGGTACTGTATGAACTGTTCTGACATCCTGGTTACCATTGTGCATGGCCATAGCTTTATGATGCATGCCATGTCTGTGTTTGATAGTCCTTGACATGGACATTGCCCTGGATGTGCAAGTCCCACAATAATGTGCAATGACATGTACAGGTGTACCTGGTTTGGCTGGCACATGTTGTGTACACAGACTGTTATCCTCCGATATCCCAATACTGGCCTGGTGTGGCAAGACCTGCTTATAGTCAGTAGGTTGACCCTACACTTGCATTGATAGCATGATACAGGTATATCCTGGTGTCAGTGGCATCGGTCCATACAGGGCACATGTGTAAGGCAATGTATGGCCTCTGTGGATCACATTTGATGGCACAACATATGTCGCAGGCATCTGGTGGGGAACATAGTGAAGGCACATTGTCCGCAATTATGTGTCTATTGTACTGCTGTACCGGGTGCCATGCCTTCTGCAGCCCACTGCAATCACACCATGCCTACTAGCTGTCATCAAAGTGCAGGGTACTTGCAACATAGCAGGATATTCTAGGCAAGTGTGTTTGTGTATGACACATGGGTTCAGGACGTATTCCGGGTAATAGTCGGGTTGCATACTTTGTTCACCATGCCTTTCGCTAGATGTAGGGGTATGGCTTGCCAACACAGTCCCTTGGCTGACTGACATCTGTACTCCTCATGAGGTGGACATTGTGACATATAAGACGGACACCATATAGGAAAACTACAACTCCCCAATACGTCCAGTGGTTAGACACTCACAGCCACCTCCACACAGGCACTGACAGTCAAACACACACACACACACACCTGCCATGTCCTGGAATAGAACCCCTACCTAACTAGAGTATCACACTACAGCATTACGCAGTTACAGCATGTGCTACAGAGAATACTGGGTTACAGCAGTCCTAGAGGTGTATTCCTAGATGGGTGACATCAGCGGGATTGCCAAAGGTGGTCATGTGAATTGTAAAGAGCGTGCATACTCTAAAAAGCATTGTTCTTGTCTCAGGCAAACAGAGACACACACAGTTGGCCTCTCTTGGAATAGAACCCCTACCTAACTAGTTTATCACACTACAGTAATACGCAGTTACAGCACGCGCTATGGAGAATACTGGGTTACAGCAGTCCTAGAGGTGTATTTCTAGGTGGGTGATATCAGCAGGATTGCCAAAGGTGGTTATGTGAATTGTAAAGAGTGTGCATACTCTAAAAAGCATTGTTCTTGTCTCAGGCAGACAGAGACACACACACACAGTTGGCCTTTCTTGGAATGGAACCCCTACTTAACTAGTTTATTACATTACAGCAATACCCAGTTACAGCACGCGCTACAGAGAATACTGGGTTACAGCAGTCCTAGAGGTGTATTTCTAGGTGGGTGACATCAGCAGGATTGCCAAAGGTGGTCATGTGGGTTGTAAAGAGTGTGCATACTCTAAAAGCATGATTTCTTTCACAGGCAGGCAGACACACACACACACACACACACACACACACACACACACACACACACACACACACAGTTGACCTGTCTGGGATTAGAACACCTACCAAACTAGTTTAACACACTACAGTATTATGCAGTTACAGCACATGTCATGGAGATTACTGGGTTACAGCAGTCCCAGAGGTGTATTCATAGGTGGGTCACATCAGCTGGATTGCCAAAGAAGGACATTCCAAGTGTACTGCAGGTTGTACATGTCTGTTACCTGCATCTACCCACTGCTTACTGTCATGAAATCACATTTACACCTGCTTATAACTGTCTTATGCAGTCCTAATTGACAGTATCAACAAGGCTTGCAGGTCTTGAACCCTGGACCATGCACACTGAGGTCACTGGACATACCAGTAAGCCATCTGGGTTGTACACATGTTGCATGGAATCTATAATGCACATCCTACTACAGGTATTCCACAGTACTGAAAACAAATGGGACAGTCCCTTTGTGTACATATGTACAGTACCCTTGAATGTATTGTACTCTGTGAAACAACAAAGACAAGTCTATATCTGTACAACTGTCATAACTAGATATATATATATATATATATATACATATACATATAACTATAGATATATATGCACCTACGTGATGTGTACACACACACACATATATATATATATATATATATATATATATATATATATATGCATATACACAGACACAGCCATAGCCATATGTGTATGTATATATATATATATATATATATATATATATATATATATATATATATATATATATATAGATATATATACATATATACACATCTGAACGCCCTTTGTGACACAGAAGGGTTCTAAAGGAACTGACATGTACACATAACAGAGGCATCCCTTGTGTTATAACATTTAAATCACAAGCAGTTCACCAGAGAAGGGATGGTTGTTGTGTATGTGGTGGTGTTTGGGGTGGGGAATGATGGCTAATGTAATCTACCCTGGGGATTGTGGAGTTAGGGTGGGGGAATGATGGGTATGGACCTACACCTCAGCGACCACTTCTGTGTCACTGCTCGACAGTGGCACAGGAAAATAACATACCCAACTGTAGTCGTGCTTGACTGTGTATTCTTTACCATTCCTAACTATGTAATACTTTGTAGACACCGGTCACCACAGATGGTTACCATGGTGTGCTTAAAGACATTACACATGTGTATGCCTGGCTACAGGGTATTCACACACACAAACACGCACACACTTGCCAGTATTATGCATACATGTCTTGCCTATGTAAAGGTAACTAGTACAGTGGTATGCAGTTGGGGTATGTGCCACAGAACACATACAATTACACATACTGATTCCACGTCTGAGCTGGGTGACATCACAGGACCGATTACTTGCAGTGGGGAGGGGGGCAGAGAGAGGTTTAGCAGTTGACAAGGATAAAGGCCAGTGCAAAAGAAAGTATCTCTTTGGAATGCAGCAAAACCCACTGCCATGACACAGACACAAATACACACACAACCACACTCAGCCATTTGCTGACACATACACACACTCAGGCATTTGCTGGGACACACACACAAACACACACAGCCATTTGCTAACACACACACTCAGGCATTTCCTGTCACACACAAAAACACACGCACACAGTTGCTAGTGGTGGGATCAGAACTCCTGCCTATCTAAAGATCACTATTACAGTACTACGCAGTTACAAGACGCGCCACAGAGATTACACATTCCAAGGCAGTCAGATTGCCCTTCTACAATTGAGGACAACAACAGGGAGACTGACAGTCACGAAGTACATAGCTGTAGACCTGTGTGTTTAAAGTAGGTGTCCATTACAACCTGTATGCACAAGCAAGACACATCATCCGCAGGTAGGCCTGAGAAGTATAGCTGTAGCACAACAGGAACCTGAACTGGAGTATGGCCATCTGCGGAATGGACAACTACTATCACTATACAGGGTTACAGTAGGCCTGCTCATACACTAAGTAGCACAGGGCCGTTTGGGATGCACTATGACTACAACTACACAAGGTTATACTGGGCATGCTAATACACTTAGTAACAAAGGGCTTGCTGGATGCACTGACTCAAATTACACAAGGTGGCAGTGGGTACGCTCATACACTTAGTAGCACAGGACTGTTTGGGATGCACTCCCATTCTAACCACTGAAGGCCACAGTGTGCATGCTCAAGCACTTACATGTACAGAACATGTTGTAATGGACTCCTACTGTAAACACACATGTTTACAGTTAGGTACATCTTACCTGTCAGTATATATGCACATCATATTGGTTTACTACCAGATACCTGTATGTGGCCTGTAAATGATATATCTGTCTCTGTGCTGTGTGATACACGTGCATACATGTACATGAAGTACTGACATATATATGCTACGTATACACATTCATGCATGTGTGGATGTGACAGACAATAGGTTACCTGGGTCGCACAGGCAGATGCTACCTACAGCATGTGTCACACACCTTGCTGCCCTGAAAGGCATACATTGATAGCAGGTTGTGGACAGTGGCATTATACGTGGGACAGTGGCATGTACAAGCATAATGTGTGAGCCACTTGTGTAATGGTACTGAGGTGCAGGTGTCAAGATGACCTCTCCCGGCTGTGTTAGTAGTTGTCATTATTAGCAGGACTGCTACCCTAAGTATATCTCACATTGGTCATATACACAAGTTTTGCCACTGTCAGTCACCTTACATGGGGCATTTGCTACCAAGCACATTAATGCCACATGCAGTGATGTCATGGTACTGGTGGCAACTGCTAGACCAAAAGAATGAGCCAATGTCCTGCTGTTATTATGAGGCTGTCCAGTATCTGTCATTCTGGGCTGTCATGACCGAACAATGAACCTCCAACACAGAGCACATGCATCCATATTACACATGAGTGTGGATAATACCTAGGTCGCATTTACCCATATATCCACATTCCAAGGCAAATGTCCTACACACAGAAGTAACACCCTGACACCTACATGACAATTGCATTGGATGTTTATGCTAACCCATGCTAGATGTGTGGCTTTAGTAATCCATTTGCTCAATATAGAACCTACAATGGGGAATACTGACATCTGTGCAGTGAGGAACACCTGGCTGAAGGCTCTGTAGTGCACAATTGCTCTACCACCATATAACTCATATCCAGACATGTGGGCCATAACAGGAGGTGGTGTACACATATTCATAAAGGCTACTCACATGTAAAGACCACTGCTCCGTCATAATGCATCACAGATGAGTCAGGTACAGGTGACAGTGGCAAATGCTGCATTCTAGGTTGTATCCTCATAGACATCCACCACCTTGTTCCCAGACTACCAACACACATCCATATGTGGTATGACATAGTATGGTAGACCACCAGATATCCCTCGATTGGTGGACTGTACCTAGGCCTACATCAACTGTGCAATGTACCATGTACAGACACAGCTGCATAATGTGTCATGCAATGCAATAATACCACTGACACTGAAGGCAAACCTCATGACACCTGTAACAGTAATACCTCCCCTGTGCATATATTGTGCATATATCAACACAGTTGTCAAAGGAAAGAGACAGTAAGCATTGTACCGGATGCAATAGTGCTGTACTTCTGTAGTACCTATCAAGAGATAGGCAGGTGTTTGATTCACAGTACTGGCATGTGTGGGTGTGTGTCCATATATGTCACGTATGGTTGGGAATACATCCCACATGTTATCACTCCCCTGACACTGTTGTTGACACCAGTACAGAGTGAAGTGCAGAAAGAAAGGCATAGGCAGGTGGTTAAACTTCACACATGTAAAGTGTCTGAATGTGTGTGACATAAGTATATATCTTTGTGAATGCCAGTGTGTGTGCGTGTGTGCGTGTGTGTGTGTGTGTGTGTGTGTGTGTGTGTGTGTGTGTGTGTGTGTGTGTGTGTGTATGGCTGCCCGGTTCCTGGAGTAAGGCTGTATTTTACCATAGTGAAATGTTAATACCCCCTCCCCCCATACACTCAAAGCAATCTAGCATCCTTGTTGATATCAATCGTAGACGGGCATACTAACCACCTGTTAACATGTACTCTCTGGGATGTGGCCTGTTGTTACACAGCCTACTGATGGACCCCTCCCTCCCCACATACACTCACTGCACTGTAGTATCCCTATTGATGTCCTCAATCTTAGGCCATTACAACTACCTGTACATGTGTAATCTCTGTGGCACGTCTTGTAACTGCGTAGTACTATAATGATGATATGCAGATAGGCAGGGGTTCTCATCCAAACACTGGCAACTGTGTGTGTGTCAGAGTGTGTGTTACTGTGTCTGTGAATCCCTGAGTGTGTGGGTGTGTCTGTGTTTGCATGCTGTCATGGCAGTGGGTATTACTGCTTCCCAATGAGAAGCCACTATTTCCACTGGCCTTTTTCCTTGTCATCCGGCATACCACTCTTTTACCCAGTCTGCGCTCCAGGTAACTATACCTGTGATGTCACCCACTATGGATGTGATGGCTCTGAACACAGTAGCTTACTACACAGCTATCATGCTCTTGGATCATTAGAACAGTAAACATAATTGAAACATGGGAGAATATAACTGTGATGTGGAAGCTACAAAGTGCGACTTGTGGGTAGTCAACATGTACATATGGGACTCCCGCAAACACCAACATCCCCGGCACATGCAACTACACCTGAAAGAGGAAGGCAGAACATCAAGATCAACATGCTGTTAGTGTTGTTACACATGATACATACTGTCAAACATACAAAATGCATTCTAAAACTGCAATACATGGTATGTCTGCTGCCTGTCAACACTGCTCAACAATATCAATCTACAATTGTCTACCTAGTATGTTCACTCTATGCATCTGACCATATGAACATGTCCCTGCACCGATGGTGTGGATGACAGGGATGCGGCACAGGCATCATCATATGCACAGGGTGATAATGTTTGCTATAGGCCTAGGCTGTGCCATTGGATGACATCATGTGTGTGTGTTAGGGCTTGTGATATCATTGGGATGTTTGGATGTTATGTGTGTGTGTGTTGAGGTGCCCTACATTGGTTTCCAGTGTGTGTGTGTATGCATGCACACAGGTCTGGCATGTGGCTGGCCTACACAGGGGTAATATTGACAGCTGCAGACTGTACAAGGCAGGTTTCACAGTTCACAGTGTCTAGCCATGGCCACGTGACCTGCGCCTGCCAGAGGTTGCACGGGCACTACCAGGCAGAGGTCCAGATTGGGTACCATCTGATGACACATGTCCACTGGAATCATGTCCCTGTTGGGGCCATCCAGGACCATGTGCACATGGCCTGCTGTGTCATGGTGTGGACTACACAGCACCAGCTGCACTGTTGCTGCTGCCGCCACTATGGGAGCAGGCATGTGCAGTAGCATGTTCACATAGACCTTCAACAGGTAATGTTGCTGGCCTACATCCACGTGCCTGATGCCTCACTACCACCAGAAGTTCCAGCACAGACATTCCACGCTCGAGGATTGACATGCCACAGTCAAGGACTTCCACCATGTCACCCAATTGTCTATCCAAAACATGTGCAAGATGATGGTGAGTATTTGCAAGTGCCTGGATGTTGTCAGTTAATGAATGGACAGCAGCCCTCTGAAGCCTCAGACCTTCTCTGTTGTGCCATTCAGCATGTGCCTGTGCCTCCATTACAGCCCGAAACATGCGTCTGGTGACTCCAGCTGATGTGTTTGGACTCGCAGGGGCATGTTGGCCAGTGGACGTCCTACGAGCAGCATTGGGGACATACCTGTATAGGACATCACCAGTCTGTTGACTGGGATCATTTTGTGCAGGCACACCTTCCACAGTCACCACACTTCCCTGTTCCATGCTACCACCCGCCAACTGTCCTTCCTCTATGGCCGGTGGTGATGGGGTATATACAGGCAGGGGAACTGTGTGCGAGGATGAGGGAGAGAGAGACAGGTGGAATGGCAACCAATGGCACAGATTCAGCCCCTGACAACCCTGCCTGTGCCTCAATCATACTATCATCATCACTGCTAGAGTCTGTGCGGACACCAACATCAGGTGGACTGCAGGAGGGCAACATACCTACATCAATACCTGTGAGGGGAAGACAAGAACTGTACATTACAAGTTATACCAGACAGACACAGACAGACACAGACACACACGCTACATGCAGGTGATATGGCAGATGGCATTCAGCTTAGACAATTATAGTTTCAGCTTAGGTGATTATAGTGGTAGCTATCATAGATCCCTGAGTTGCACACAACAGCATGCATGTGTTATAGCAGATGGCATGCACCTTACATAATTATAGTGGTGGTTAGCATACATACCTGTATTGCACCATTTGTGTTAGTAGCCTATGCCCCATACCTGCAACACAATGCATGCACTTTGCACTGTTGCACTGCACTGCCATGATGTGTGCAACATACACCACATGTTAACAGACCATCGCTGACCTTTGCACATCTGCCACTGATGCTCTGTGTTGGCCACCGTCCCTATGTGTGAGGACATGAGTTGTAGGGAATGTCGACTGCACACTATGTTTGCCTGAGCCCTAGCGTGCATATCTCCCCCAAAGCAGTGCATGTCTGTTCAACATTATTCAGCCTACCCCCGAGCTGAGTGTAGACATTGTGCATGTGGCTGTACACACGTTTGACATGGCTGTCCCTACTTTGCAATGGTGCCACAGACCAGCACAGGTTTACAATATACTGGCCTGCTGTGTGACGTATGACCTTGCCAATCACATGTAGTATGACACATCTTCTGCTGACATGTTGAATGACATGCACACATGTGTAACACAATAGTGTCCTTTCCAATCTGCAGTACGGTAATGGTGTCCCAATGCAGGGACGTGTTATACAAACATGGGCCTTCAGCTGATGCAATGTTGTCTGTCCAACCTACAAATATGCATGGACATACTGCACATCAAGCAGATATGCATAGCCATTACAGGGCATCATGTGGCTTCACAATTGCTATACAGTGTGAGTTACTGACACAGTTCATAGCCATGACTATGTTTACATACAATACATATGTAATGTGGAAAGTGACCCATGTCACCGAAGTGTATACACAATAAACCCTAATGTGTAATGTGTGACACAAATCACAGAAGGATATATGGATGACACCCCTGCACATCTGCAACCATATTACGTATACCTGGCAACTATGCCGGCACATGGCTATCATACAAGTACTCTATGTCCGACATGCCATCTGTGTACCTCACACACATGAGGAGCAGGCATGACAGTGATGTCTGACACCAGCAAGGTGAATGTACTGTATCTGTGGCTTGATGTGGATGTATGTGGATGTTGTGCAACACATGTATGTATTTGGATACTCCATGTCATGACACACTCCACATGTTCAAGACATTTTATGTGGTGGTTTCATGTTATGCCTACACAAGCTGTGCACAGGCCTGTATGATGTTTAGTGTTGCACATCTGCAATATCACCATTACACAAAGGCCATAGTTATATTGTGTCGAGCCAATGTACAACAGGGTGTACACACATGTACATCACTTCTACTGTGTGTTGCTTCATGTCTCTGGCCATCCTCCATGGCCATGTGTACACATGTTCCATCCAATGGTTGTGATGGCCATCTTATTTCACATGTCAGTGTTATCCCATATGACATACACCCATAGATGTCATATGCCCCACTGAGGACAGGATTATGCAGACAAAGGGTGGCATGTATGGGATGTGAGACATGTTTTTCAGGATAGTTGAGCAGTGTTGCAGTCAGCCCACTACATGTCATGGACATGTCTGATAGCACATGACACTGTGTGACATTCATAGCAAGGGTATACTTCACAAGGGTGTATCCTGTGGGCCGGGCATACTCCAACTCCAACACATTTAGTGTGTGTGCACACATATGCTCTCTGTACAGTACTGTTCATATTCCCAACATGTGTAATGCTGATATGTAGTACCTGTCCCTACAGTGGAACACACCTCCACCATTGTATTCAATGTTGTCCACACATCTGGCAATGACAGTTTGGAAGGTTTAGTGTAGGTGTTTCATATAGTCTTCAATTATTTCACATAGGTAAACAGTGTGATGCATTGCAGGTCTGACCAGTGTCCATTAACAGGACCACCATACATTATGTGTACGTGTGTTATGGCAGATAGTATGCAATTAATATGTTCCGTGCATTATCAAGCCTGGTAAATAATAACAATCTCACCTGACACAGGCTGCTATCACTGCAAAATGCCAGAGATACCTAAACAGTAGTGTCACAGCAGTATGATCATTATCCACACTAGTGTGATAGCTACAGGGTGCAATGTCATCGTTAGCATATAAGCCAGTGCAATACACTATACTATGGAGTATGCACACCTGTGCATACATAGAGTAGCAGACTATAGTATGTGGCATGTGTGCATACATGCCTTGCATATGATGTTACATTACATATTGTACAGTAACACATGTAACTATGTGATATATAGTTGTGTTTTATGTGCAGTAGTGACTTACCAAGCAACTCCAGGCTCGGTGGTTGAGAGACACCCACCTCCACAATACCAGCTAAAGCTTGTGGATGGAGGTCTGCAGGTGTCCCCAGGTTGGCCAGTAGCTCCTCGGTACGTGTGAGTGGGGGCTGGGTGAGTGCCCCCACCTGTTGCACATTGTTCCCTGGCAATTGCATTAGCACGCTGTTTTGCCCATCTAATCAGGTCAGTGCAGTGCCAGCGCACCTGCTGATAGGTGCGATTGTGACCACTAACATCATTTACCCTTCTGCAGAGTTCCTCCCACAGATCCCGCTGCTGTGCATCCTGTGGCACATGGCTGAAGAGCATCGTGTCACTTGCAAACATCAATAGGGTGATGCCTTCTGTGTTAGTCTATGTGGTATAGATAACAAAGTGGGGGAATACAAGGAATGACCCCTGTATTACTGTGGCTGGCACTGGTTTGATGTGCGTGTATTCATCAGACACCTTCTGTAGTGTGGGTTCTGCCAGCAGTCCAGTTGCCAACCACTCCTGTGACATAGGAATATACACCTAGTTTACTGAGTGTAGCTGGAACACAGTATGGGTGATGGTGTCCTATGACCTGGCAAGGTCATGATATGCAGTGTGAATCAACCCTATTGTCATCTACATCTGTACCGAGTACATCAATTACGTTGACCACGGTTCATAGCTGTACAGACCAGACTCAGCAGGGTAGTTGTGCACTATGTCCCATTATCAATGTTGTCTCCCCATTTGTGGGGTGTGACAACTGTTGCTGTGCACCATTCAGTGTGTACACAGCCTGACATGGAGCTATGATTGAACATGTTGTGTATGTGGATAGCTGAATGTTCTTACATTTGTGTAGGATACACCCTGGGATGCTGACAGGTCCCATGAAAGCTGTATGTATGGCTTTAGAGAGTGCAGCTTGTACCTGCATAGTCGTTAGTACAGGGGCCCTGTAGTGTACATGGATATATTACTAAGTGTACCTGTTAGGGGTGGGGGGAGGTGGGAGTGGGTTTAGGTTCTCTGAGACCCTAACTGGATGAACAAGTGCTATTCCTGTAGGTGCAGTACCTCCCATGCCATAGTGCTGTGCAGCACAGCGGGTCTTGTCATTGCCATTACGTTGACCTCATAATATGTGGCTGATTAGTTTCACAGTAGCTTTGCATGGTTTTATATGGTGTATCTGCATCTTACTGAGGCTGACCAGGGATCATTTACACTCATGTGTGTTCACTCTTACAACAGTTACTACCTTCTGTGGTACAGTTTAAAGCATGGTACCACCAGTTTGCCTACTTGTTTGTGTTGAGTTGACTCCTGGTTCTGTTTCAATGGCACAATCACTGCACATATGTGACTGCTTAATGTTCATTTGTGTAGTATTCAGCATTTGCATATGCATTGTCCATCTGCATGGGTGCCATGGCACTCACCACTCTGCTCTTAGGAAACATAACATTGGCATTGGAGACTAACTATGTGTAGCATACTGTTAGCCCTGTTTGTGTGACTACTGTGATCCAGGTCGGTGGGGTTGATGGAATCCAACATGCATTGAGCACAGGTGTTGGTACATGAGGAGTCTTCCCACTTCATAATGGAATAGTTGAGAGTAGCCATTATTGTGGTTCTGTCTCGGACCTAATCTTCCCCATTACAGCACATTATGACAGTTGGGAAGTCTGCGGCCTGGTGAATGATCTGTCTCGAGGTGCATTTTGAATTCCACTTTGGCACAAAGCTAGTTGCTCAGCATAATGCATCTGATGTTATGCAAGTACAATTAGAGTGGGGGTGTACATATCTTTCAGGAATATGGACACACCTGCGGCCCATGTGTTCGAATAAAGGATAATGGGCAAGAGATGAGGTATGTGTTATAACATGGTCATGCAGGTGTGCTCTCCAGAGCATTGAAACATGTCTTAGCCACTGCACAGATATGGTCTCCATGTTAGGAACCGACATATATGTGTCTGTATAGTGTTTCTGACATGTATCATTGTGTAGCGAGACCCTCAGTTTATTGCTTGGCTGTCCCTGTAACAGCAGTGGGCCCTCACTTGAACCGTGCATGAAGAAGGCACTATAGGGGAAGCATGAGCCCTAGGCAGTATCCAGATTCCCAGGGGTGACAGGTGCAGGCCCTGTCTGGCAAAGCATCATGGTCTGTCAACCATGTTATCCCAGGACAACAGATACTGGATACCCTGTGACAAGCACCACTACACTAGACAACTGTGGAATACAATCCTTTTGTCCCTGTACTGCAGTATCATTCTGGCCAATGATAGAATGCTACCCAGGCCTTGGGACATACCTACATAAGCTACAAGACCTGACAGTTCCTACATGTGTTTCCATGCAGGTCCTGCAAAACAACATGGAATATGCCAGAGCCATGTGTATAGTTCAAAAGGTGGTCTGCGTGTATGAGTATGTGACTAATCATGGCAGACAGGCACAGTATGTATGCCTTCATATAGGTCAGTGTGTAACACAGTGCTAGAGTTTGCATTCACAAATGAGTATTGTTGCGTATGTTTCCAGTCATGTGTTCAGAGGTGTGGCAGAATTATGCAACCTATGTCATACAGTTTGTGTATTTCGGTGTCTGTCTCTTCCAGCTTGGGGGGGTCACTTGTTTGGCCAGATACTTAGACGGGTCTGTGAATGTGTGTGATGTCCGGTAGTGTGTGTGGGTGTCCTTACTGTGTTCTGGTAAGGGAATGTGTTGGTTGTGTTGATGAGATACATGTGTTAACCTACACCTCATGACTGTCCAGTCCAGTCATGCCTGTAGACTGGGCTGCCTTCCAGCTTACCCCTGTAGCTGCATCCCAAACAATGTGTGGGGTGTGGTGTTAGGCGGGTCTGGCAGTGTACATGGCATAGAGAATACATTCCCCCAGGATGGCCACAAATACAAAGCTGACATTAGTAAACACCAGTAACTGACTAGTGGACATGCCTGTATGAGCAGTCAATACTACAAGTACCAAGTACTGTATTTAGTTTACGTATTGCCTATGAAGATGTTTTAAACAGTGATGCTCACATGTAAATATTTGTGTTATGGACGTGACAACACTGGCTATTACGGAAACATTGTAGCTATCTTTAGCAACAATCCTCCTCTGAGGAGCACATCACATTCTGTTAGTTGATTACAGATGATGCAAGTGTCTACAGGTCTATTTCCTTCTCTGGGTATATACTCGCATATCCACTAGGACCATGAGCTCTGTTGGGCACAGACACCCACTCTCCAAACAGAGTCATGTATCAATAGGCTCTGATGCCACTATCAACATGATCAGGATATAATCAGATAGTGTGAGCCATCACCTATGATGCAGCTATTACACATGGGCAGCTGTCGCCTACATCTTACACTCCTACTGCAGATGTTACACTGGGGTTAATGATGATATGCAACCTGTTTCATTCCCAGTGCTGTGCACTACCTTACATACAGTATGTGCAGGCGGCTGTTAGGTTGGCAATGAGAGGTTGGGCTACATAAACCTGGTAGTTCAACCAGTGTGTCTGAACTCTCAATATCCACTCTATGTAGGTGTGCACATACCCATTTGGCCCAGCCCTGTAACAAGGGTCACTACAGGTTTGCATAACATGTACACATGCACATCTGTTATTGCTTGCAAATGATAGTAGAGAGGTGGATATTACATGTGTTATTTGCATGGATAGTTACCTGGCTCTTCCAATTATCTTTGCTATCATGCTGCTAACCTGTCAGATGAATACTAATGCTATGTATCCTGTCATTGAGTATTGCAATTGCCAATAGACATAACTACTGTTTGCATAACATAACAGAACTGCTATGTAGAATAGAATACAGATCTAGAATACTGTACATTACACAGTTATTGGCACAATATCCCACAATGCACACCCTATTTGCATGATAAGCCCACCTTTAACATGTTCATCTTACTTATACACCCATACATATGTCGACTGTTACAATATATCGACATATACTATCCCCTATTATAGCACATACTTGATGGACCAATCCTGACACTGACAGTGTCTGGAAATGAATTGGTGGGTTCCAAGCCCATATCATCCCTTGTGGTGTACGTGGAGTGTGCCGTGTGACCTACAGCAGTGCACACATAGAATACTACAAGCATTACTATTGCTCAAAAATACATTGCTACAAGATAGCTATTTCCACTATATGTATTGATTACACTGTAATTCTTAAAATACAGGTACTACATACACAGACAAACTACATGTTATACATACCGTCTTAGTAATCAGAGGTGTTATTAACTAGTGTAATACTCGTTTTCGGTTCGTCTTTCAGTGTTTTGTACTGTCCTACAGGTAGATACAGATGGTTTGAATGTGTGACAAGGCAACCTTTTATAGTAAAAGATCAGTAACGTGTTATCCCGATGACCAATTGGTGTTCCTAAGTAGCTAATTACATGCACATCAGCTGTGCTGCTACTGCCTTAGCCAATACAATGGCTACAGTGGAGTATAACTGAGTACTCCACTTGGGCATTGTCCCTTTGCCTTACTTGTGAGGAAGACAGCGTGGAAGCTTTGTTTGGAATGTATTGCAACAGCTGTATGGAGACAAACAGTAAGATATTGTGTGTAATGCCTAGAGGAGTTGGCCTAAATGTGAGTACTGCTGTTATATTTCTGAACATTGCTACTTGTACAGGGTTTGTCTGTACCTAATACTTCTGCATATGTTTCAGTCTGGCCAGGTTGTTTGACCAGCTCAAGGCTGCATAGCTATGCATATAATGTTAGGGGGTTTACAGTGTGCTTACCAGACATATTTAGGTTTGTGTTACTGTGTATCATACTGTGCTAATAATCAGTACTCGGTTAAACTTCCTGGTGTACGAATCTTTCAACCCTCTGAAACGGGATTAGTTCATACAAACCCTGTTACATCAGCAGCTGTTCAATTGTATAATGGCAACTATTTCACATAGGGCCATGTTAGTGTGTCTGTGTCTAATTATGTTAAGGTTTCAGCAGATGCTGTACAGTAGTTGAATAATTGGTTATGGTATGACAGTATGTATTGATGTAATTATTTCGGTTGTGGGGTAGATGTTGGTGGGTGTACATAGCACATGCAGGTGTGTAGGAACCCCTTTTATACAACGTCTATATGTGTATGGGTGTTCTTTCCCTATGTGAACACCTATCCCATAGTGGACTAACACTATGGTAATTGCAGGCTGATTCATTAAGGCACTATTAAATGCTTCCTGTATAGCATGCATGTACTGTTATTCCTTGAATCCTTTTGGCAATACATCGGAATGTAATAAAGATTTGCAAAATGAAAGCTGTCTGTGTAATTCTGTCATGGATATTTGCAGTCATTGCAGTTGTGCTGGTGACTGTGTCCATAGAACATATTTGTAATAGTGTATTGGCATATACTCTTCATATGTTATGTTCATATTGTTTGGGGAGGGGGGGGCGAAATGTGTGATTGCTATGTTCCATTTTATACACAGATATGACCACTTCAAATGCTGTCTACAGACATGTATGTATGTGTGTGTATATATATATATATATATATATATATATATATATATATATATATATATATATATATATATATGTGTGTGTGTGTATATGTATATATATATATATATATATATATATATATATATACGTTTATATATATATATATATATATATATATATATATATATATATATCTATATATATATATACATGTGTGTGTGTGTGTGTGTGAGTGTGTGTATATATATATATATATATATATATATATATATATATATATATATAAAGATATGTATATATTATGAGCATACACCTTTAATTGGGTACATGGAAGGTTGCCCGATTTCAACACATTCCTCCCTTTTGTGTTTTAACCTATCTGCACACACAACTGGGATAGGTACATCCCAGGTAGCTTAGTGTTAGGTTACTCTGAGGATGGAGTACATGGTTGTGGGTTCTACTCCTGGAAGGTGTTATTATTTTACCTCTCAGAGTAGGCACTGGTAGGGAAAGTGTCAATAACGCACATTTACGTGGTTGTGAACAGGTTTGCCCATGGTCTGCGTGACATTAAGCAAAGGTTAAATGTGTGAAGCGCTTCTCCGTTTACCATGTTTCAGTGCTGCTTACCATCATGCAAACAATTGGAAATCCGCTTACATCTGCTTAAGAGTGTTTTAATCTACCTGCATCCAAAAGCCCCTATTCTGGCCCTCAAAATAACCTAACAGCCCTTGCAGGTCTTGAACCCGGGACCATGAACACCACAGTCACTGACTTTACCACTAAGGCAACTTAGATATGTACGAATGTTATGGTGTTTAGAATATACATTGTACTACAGACATTCCTCACTACTGAAAACAAATGTGAGAGTCAGTTAGTGTACATATGTCTGATTCATGTTAATGTTCATATGTTTGTGAAATTAGGTGTTGATTACCCATCATTCCTCCCCCACCCCAATCTTCACATACACAACAACCACCCCTTCTATGGTGAATTAGGTTAATATTAATTGTTATAATAACACAGCTGCATGTGTTTTGTGTACACTCCAATTCCTTTGGAGTGCTTCTGTGTCACGAAGTGTGTTCATAGATGTTTATATATATGGCTATTGATGTAAGTGTATAATATATATATATATATATATATATATATATATATATATATATATATATATATATATGTGCAGACATCACTGACATATATATATATATATATATATATATATATATATATATATATATATATATATATATATATATATATATATATATATATATATATATATATTTCGTATTAGTTTGTAACAGTAATACATCTATAGACTGGAATGTGTTGGTTCACAAACTACAGTACATTGCAATGTACTGTACATATGTACACAAAGTCACTGTCCCATTTGTGATCATTACAGTGAAATGCATATGGTATAAGGTGTAGTCTCAAGACCATGAAACGTGTACACCTCGGATGGCTTAGTGGTACGTCCCATGACTTTAATGTGCATGGTCCGGGTTTCGACACCTGCGATGCTTTACGAATGTTTTTTACTGCAGAATAAGGCTCATTTAAGCAGTTGTAAGCATGTTTAAAAGTGTTTGTGTGACATTATAGCAGCGGTTAAACACAGTTAAACAAACTGTGTAACGTATAACCTGTGCGCGCAAACACGGCCACATCCGCTAACTACTCCGGATATATACCTGTCAGTGACGTAACATCTCACTATGTGCTGACATGACATTACATTCTCTGTTGACTGTACTCTCCTGCACACATGGGTTTATATGGGTGATTCGAATGTTTATTATACAGATGATTACTACCTATATATGCAAGCTGTGGTTAAGGTATACTTTTGCATATGATAAACATCCCTGCCTTTATTGGGATTGTAACCTTGAATGCACAGATACTATGTAGATGCTGTAACCATTACACTGTTGACATTAACGTTGCCTCAGCCTATTTACTATTTAGATGATTTCTATGTGCAAGCTAGGCTAAGCAAAGGGCGGGAGCCCCCAAACTCACTGAGCTTCATGTACTCTTGAAATAACAACATATAATAAATGTACTGTGAGACAATACATTACATTCCTAACTACATTAGGCATAGCCCCTCACTGACACACTTCAAGGGAAACCTTGTTGTGTGAATGGGTAACAGACTATACACCCCTGGGATCATGTGTCCCAGAACCATACAGCCAGGGGGTGGGGGAGCCTGTCCAGTTTGATAGCTGCAAGATCTGTTGGGGGAATTGAATGGTGTTGAATTGCCACATTAACATGCCCTCTTTAGATCACTAAGTGCCCCTATCACCTTCCACAACCCCAGTCTTCAACAGTTTCCAGCAACTCTGCCTGAAATTGCTTCATTGGCTATGCTTGACAGAGGCTCAGTTACTTCATCAATGGTGCGGGGAAGGCCAACACACTGTTGTTATGCTTCTAATTGCCCTTGGGCAGTTAGGTAGTAGGCTGTCTGTGAACCTCTAATGTGCAAGCCATCACAGCCATAATATGTGAATAAACAGACCTTCAGATCACAATATACAGTCAGGAAACAGTTGAGTACAGCAAGAACATACACAACACTGATACTTAGTCACTCCAAAAGCCAATCTTGGAAGCTAGAAGACTTGTATAAGTTTAAGGCTAAATATTGCTTACCAGTAGGTTACCTACAGGGGAGATTAAAAACAAGCACAGATGGGGAACATGCATGCAATGATACCATACCAGCCTATGTGTCAGCCTTATGCTTTGGAATACTGGCCAAGGCTATTGGCGCCCCCATGGTGCCTTATTTAGGAGAGTATTGAAGGTGAATACCAGCTCCATAAACAGCACAATAGCAGATTCAATGAGGATTATGCTACTCAACAACAGGGGTTGTGATCACAACATGTATGCACTCACAGCACTCCTCAGGATGGACAACATCAACATCTGTGCATTAACTAAAATCTGTCTTATGGCTCCTGAGAGCACACCAGCACTACCAGACTACAACTCATACCACACATTTCAGCCACAGAACATGGACTGACAGACATGGAGGGTCTGTATCCATATTCATCAGGGATACCTATACCTCCAGGTTAATGGGGCAGCATGATACCTCTTTGATAATCCATGAGCAGCTAACATCAGCCACAACTGCAATGTGGAATGTGGCCTGCTACGGATCACCCTCCATCACCCAGGACCTCCACTCCACCTACCTGGAGACAGTGGAGAACACGATTGTCCTAATGCACACCCTAGCACTGTCCGATGTCAACTACCATACCATTAACTGGGAAACGTACTCCAGTACTCACTTCCAGGAGCAGCGCTTCCTGGAATGTATCACCTCATATGCCCTGTAACAGGTGGTAACCTCCCTAACGTGGGGTGGAAACTACTAGATGTGGTCATCACCAGCATGGGCAACAGGTGCACCACAGCAGAGGTTAACCAGTCACTGGTTAGATCTGACCATGAACTATTCACTGTTTCCACACCCTAGCATCTCCCCCACCCATGGATACCACAGTGTATACCTTTCCTACAGCTAAATTTACACTACTAGTGACAGGGGTGGGGGGATTTCACAGCCCCCACACTAAGGGAAAACACTGCTCACTATTCAAACAGATTTACAAATGCAGTCTATAAGCACCTACACAGATGTATGGATCATGCCATCACTGGTAAACCAAGACTCACTCCTCCTAGACAAGGACATGGGTCTGGTGAACCTCTGCAATAAACAGGCTACACTACAGAAGTAGGACAGTGTTCCAGACACACAGCAAATCCCACGAAGGGCAGACATCAGTGACCACTATTGGTATGATACGTAGGTCCCTCATGACATCATCCAAGGCTAACATCAGCAGGAGAATATGCAAGGATTCGAAAGATAACCACAAAGCCTTCTTTGGCTATGTCAAGGATCTATGTGGTGACACACAGGTTTGCACTGTGCCGGTGAAATATAGCACAAAATATGCTGACCCTACTGATATCACCAACATCCTTGCAGATACATTTGGTGCATACGTCACCCCCTAAAGAGCCCACAACACTACCTGAAAGGTACAGTATCCTAACCATCAGAAACACACAGGTGGAAATGGCCATCTCTAACAACAGAACACAGCATCAATGGAGGCAGATGTTGACCCAGACTGCATCTTGCAAACTGTACAAGACAACCTGCCCTCCACCTAATTAGGCATTCCTACCTCAGCCTCTCCACAGGCTACATGTCCATACAATGGCATGAGGCAACGGTTATTCCACTCCATCAAAGTGAAATCACAACTGACCATAGTAACTACCACCCCATAAGCCTGACTAGCCTGGTCTGCAATGGTATGGGTTGCATCCTCATGGCACTCATTAACAATGACATTGGTAACCTTTGAACATGTGACTCAACCCAGGTCAGCTTGGTTGAGTGCAGCTCACACCTACTGAACCTGTGTGACATCTTACATACAGTCACCAAGACGTTAGATGATGGGGGAGGTGGTTCACACATACTACCTGGACCTCACCAAGGCTTTTGACACCATGCCCCACTCAGGTATTATTGATAAACACACCAGCCTGTACATTCACCCATACATCACAGGTTGGGTTGCCAACGGGCTTACACACAGAACCCACATGGTACGACTAGTGGTCTCCAGGTCCAACTCTTGAACAGTCACGACTGGTGTCCCACAGGAGCCCTACTGTTTAGCAAATACATCTCAGATGTACAGGCAAACACAGGTGGACTATGGCAGACCATGTTTGGCAATGACTGAAAACTGGGAGCCATGACTGATAGTCCAGCTGACATGGACATCCCTCAAGGGGCCTCACAGGGAACGTCACAGGGTGCCAACGAAACAGCCTCCAGCCAACTGCCACTAATTGCATGGTCATTCTATTGTGGAATTGGCACCCACATATTAACACATGAGCGACAGCCACTTTAATACAGATGAGGTAATGGGGTATCTGGGGACTAAGGTAGATAGTGATCTCCCCTTTGACAATCATATCTCCACAGTAGTTAGGACATCCTTCTATGTAGGCCATCTGATTACTAAAGGATTCCCATCTAGACATACTGGGGTCATAGTGCCCCTTTACTCATCACTCATCAGTCCCATCATAGGGTATAATAACCCTTGTGGGATGTACCTCAGAGGACACGTCCAACAGCTGGGGGGTCCACAAATGTACCTCACCAAGGGGAATACTGGCCTCCAACATATGGCCTATGCAGCCGGACTGAATTAACTCCTGCTTTACTCAGTGGCATCTCGTTTACCCAGAGATGATCTCCGCTGGCCAACACAGCCATGTCGAACTCAGACTTGATGGATATGCTCCACCTATGGGAATCCATGTCACATTGAGCCACACACTGTAGTGAGCTGACCTTGCCACAACAATACCTGGAAGATGCTGGAGGGACAGCTTCATGTCACAGACACTCCCCATACTTTGGAACAACATCCCTAACTACATTATACAGAGCCTCTCACTAACACTCTGCAAAAGAAATGTTGAAGGGTGGATGGGGAACAGTAGATGCATCCCAGGGATCCCACCATTGGCTCTGCTCCACAGAGGGAGGGAGGGTTAATGAATCAATGGGGTGGCAAAAGCTGACACATTTTCGCTGGCATTATGAAAGGCCTCTGGCAGTTGGCCAAGTACTTACCTATGAATCTATACATACAGTATCTGCATATGCTGATTTACTGTTCAGGTGCTGACTTACCTTGTGCCAATGGCTGTTGTGTGTGCAATAGTTGAGGGCTTCCTATGTTGGATGCACACAATAGACTGCCTATACATGACAATTTACAGGTAGTCTTGTGTGTGTGCCATCCATTTTTACTGTGTGTGTAGGTGAAAAAAGGTGTCAGTTCGTAGGTGTCTACACTGTCAATGCGTGTGCTATTTGTTCCCTCTTTGCCAAGCCATGGGTATACTGGGCATGCCTCCATCTCCCTACTGATGCTGGCTCAGGGTGTTCATGATCTGAGTACCTCTGTGCCTGTGGGGCCCTTGGCAATGGTGGTGGGCTGTGAGGGCCTTCACCATTCTGTCCCTGCTGCAGCTGTTTCCACAGGACCATATTGTGTAGCATGGTACACACTATGAAGATGTGGGCACGTGCCTGGAGAGTACTGCAAGGATTCACCAGATATGTCCAAGCAACGGAACCATGATTTCAGCATCCCAAACACATGCTCTAAGATGATTCTGATTTGTGCGTGTGCCTCATTATGGTGTACCTGCATGGGTGTGTGTGCATTTCTGATGGGAGTCGTCATCTACGGTTCCAGTGCATAGCCAACATCCCCCACCAGGTGGCCATTTGGGATGTCCCCCCAGGCAAATAACCGATACAGCTGTGATGCATGCCACATGTAGGAGTCGTGATAGCTTCCAGGGCTGCCAGCACACACATCCATGATAATGCCCTGGGCATTGCACACGACCTGGCAGTTGATGGAAGGGTATCCCTTGCAGTTTATGTAGTGCCTACCCTGCTCACTGGGTGGTGACTTGATGTGTATGTGCATGCAGTCTATTGCACCCAGTACCTCCGGGTATTCTGTCATACAGTGGAAGAGACGCATATTGCTGGCCAACTTCTCCTGTGTTCGGGGGTATACGTGCTCATTGGCATGTGGTAACATGGCATCCAGGAAGTAGTGTAGTATCCTGAATGCTGATGCCTATGAGATACCCATGATATCCCCAGTTGGTCTTTGAAAGGTACCTGTAGCTAGTATTCTCAGGCTTACACATACCTTTGTATCCACTAGGATGGGTTCCCCTCTGTTTGTTCTGACTCTGAGGCGTGGCCGGCACAACTCCACAAGTTGCTGTAGGGTGTCCCTGTCTGCCCTGCAACGCTCTACTATCTCCAGATCATGTAGCCCCTGGTAGGTTACCCTGGGTCTGAACGCTCTCCTTCTCCTCTGGTGCCTGTGGTGTTTGTGTGCATCATCCTCCACACCACCTTCAGTCTCCAACACATGCTGGTGGATCAAAGCTATGGCAGCCCCTAACATGTACATAATAAAAGTTCCCCATCTGTATACACCACTGGTGCAGAGTGTATGGGAATACACAAATGTGTGTGAGGTGCTTTCACACTTTATAGTATTGTGTTATGGATGCTGCTGATGTAAGTGGGTGTGTATGAGCTATTCCAGCTGCTAGGTGTCTTAATTATGGGTTTTGCAATGAGTACTGCGAGTGTGGGGCCTGTACTGTGGAGATCTACTTGCCTGCCTTGATTAATCTGTTGCCCTTTAATTCACTTTTAGACCTGAATCCCCTCCCATTATCAGGCATGCATCCACCCGCCATCTTTCTTGTTTTGTACTTTCCCTACCCAATCATGGCGAAAAGTGCCTTGTAGCTGATATACTGCATATCGCCATTTTTCTGCTTTGACACTTTGCTGTTTTCTTTGCAGTACAGCCCCTCCCATTCCCTGTTCTGCAGGTAGCTGCTTGCAGCCTTGTTAGCTGTTGTCAATGGCCCACTGTAGGCTCCTAGGTGTTAATTAGTCATTTGTATTCCAATTTCACTGCTGCAGCATTTCCTTATTTCTTTCCTATATCCTTCCTGTTTCAGCTGCAGTGCGTGCCATGCTTACCCTTTTCCCGGGTTTACATGCAGTTTCATCTCCGTTCACATGCATACTCGGTTACCTTGTGTACTCTCAGCTAAGCATAGCTATGGGCAATTCGACACACCCCTATCCTGAAGCTTTGCCTAGCTAGGGGCAGACCGGTTTAGCAATGCTCCAATGTGCTTACATCAATGGCGACACAACCCTCTCTTGATGTCATCTTTATCTCAAGGGCTCACCTCGGTGTTATAACATTATGCAGTGAGGTGCATCCTTACACCAGCGGGGAATCTGTGATTCACTATTACTCCTCTCATCTGCATGGCATTGCCTACTAATTGCTAGCTACTGCACATAACACTGTCACTGCCCCTTAGCAACCCTTGCACCATGTCTATGGCGTAGCATGCCTGCCATTGGCTATTATGGGGAAATCGTGATATGTGTTTCATTGTGGTTTTATTCTATATTTTTAAATATTCCTTGCGATCCACTTCACGCACCGCTGCCCTGCGTTTCTACGTCACGATAGTGCGACTATATATATTAAATGTTAATTTTATATTTTGTACATGTTTTTATATGCCAATGGCTACATATTTAGCCATTGGCATATATTAACAATATAATACATGTGTTTGGTCAGCTGTCATGGCTCCAATTTTATGTTTGCAAAAATGTAAACCGTTTTCTACTGTTTACATTTCTGCATGCTTACACTATGCCTGCACCACTTCCTGAATCACTACATACCTTCATTTGCATGCTACACTGCTGCACATGGGATAATTAGCATACAAGGCTCAGGAGTTGTGCGGGTGTAGCGTACGCAGGTAGTGCATGTGGGAAAACTCGTACCTGAATCGCTCGGCGGCCATCTTTGGTGTTAGAACGCTGACGCTACGCCTGCACCTGGCGCAAGCTTCATGAATCCCGGCAATAAACTCAAAATGTATATGGATTCACTTTTCTTATCGTGGCTCAAGTTAACAGTACTAACATTTTAAGTGTCCCTAACTGTCCCTAATTATTTCAGGTGATTGGCTAATGACTTTTGAGGAATAGGTGGTGAATAATACTAAATAATAACACAACACTATTACAGTTATAGATTTATTGATTCACTTTTACTATTCTGTGTCTCAAGTTACTGGTAGTAATACTTTAAAAGTAAACTAAAATGAGAAATAATAACACTCTGATGGTAACCCAGTGATATAAAAGCAATAAAGAACCATAAACTATAAAACGCCACTATCAATGGAGGCTGGATGAAGCGACGACAAATTTTGCATTTTATTTTATTTTGTATTAAAAGTTTTCACCTCCATTGATACAGTGGTGTTTTATGGTTTATAATATTTTAAAAGTATTTGTGATTGTCCCTTATAATTTCTGGATTTATCTCTGATTTGTTAAGAAGTGAGCTATGGATGGTGACTGGCTGATGACTTTTAGAGAAAAGGTGGTGAATGGATTGCACTGTAATGACACTAGTGCAGACTTCTTTTACTTCGGAAACATAAATTGATTTATTATTTTGTCAGTGTCTCAAGTTAATAGTATATTTTAAGTGTCCCCGATTGTCTGGACTGCTCTGTAATTATTTCTGGATTTTCCCCAATTTGCTGAGATTGATGTTGTATGGTAATTGGGGCGAGATAGCCATTTAGTGGGATAATGGTATTGAGGGGGCATGGTGGGCACCCCCATCCAGTGTCCTGCCTAGGGCACCATATGACCTTCATCTGGCTCTAGGTTAGGGAATCCCTTACAAATCTTGGAAAAGGAGGACTGAAAAATCCTACAGATTGCCTGTATCAGCTTACCCATCTCATTAAACTATTTGATAAACTCTGCGGCAGAGGGACTAGAAACTAAAGCTCAATCCAAATGAGGATTTAAAAGCTAATTTTTCACATCGTCTAGGAGGTTCAGAGAAGTCAGACAGGCAAACCTCCTCAAAACAGTACTAGTGGCCATAGCCTTGGAAAAAGTATCAACAGAGCCATACACACATTTCAAACAATGAATTGAGACCTATAAAATGGAGTAAATTAAACCATTTAAAGCAGATGTTTCATGACAAGAAGAAACTGCAAACAAAACATTTCTCATACATTCACAATTAGTCAGAACAAGCTAACATATGAGCCTGACAATTCAAAATTCTGAAAATCAAAGTTGCAGAAGCATAAGCTTTAGTTATCAATTATTTTCAAATCCTTGTCAAAAAGTGTATGATTGGACTTCACTACATGTTTAGCTGCTGTAGGATTAACTAAAGCTATAGCTGCTGGGTCAGGTTTGGGATGAGTGTATAAAATGTAAAAGACTGAGAAACTTATGTCTGTCAGGCTTTTTATGGGCAGCAGACTGCCTATCAGGAAAACTGCTAACAGTGACACACACGTCCTCCAAAGCTGACAGCACCAAAGGAATGACCGAAGGTTCTGGAAATTCCATCTGTAACAGCTCATTGTATTTTCTGGGGGAATGACAAACTTCCCACTGAAAACACTGGCACATTCTGGAAACAATTTCAGAGAAAGAGACTCCCCCCAAAAGGGTGGATCAGATACTGTGCTCTCTTTTGAGTCTAAATCAGAAATCTAAGAAGATCCTGCATCCGTCCCTTTTCAGGAAAAGTAACATCCCTTTCTTTTAACATATACCACTTTATAAGAACAGTAAAAAAGTGCTTTAATACACTGTAAAAGAAACCACCTTATAAGAAGGATCAGCAGACAGAATTAGGTCCTAAGCCAGATCTAGTAAACTACTGTCTAGATTCTAGAAAATTTTGAGGAAGTGTAGATGCAGGTTTGATTTTCTGTTTTTCACAGGAAAATGGTGCCAACAGTGTTGTTAGTGGCAACATCAGCATCCCCAGCAATGGCATACAACATTCTGACTAAACAGCGAACACCTCCTTATTCCCTCTCCCAGGACCAATAAAAATGACTCACCCTTGCTCACTGAGGGGACCCAAACAGCTGCAGAGGATGTGGCTAACCCAAAGTCAACAGCAGCTGTAGGTGCTACACCACAAGGATCTGGGCTAAAAGATGAGTTGTCTCAGGATCCAGCCTTACCACACCAGAGTCACCTACATGTGTGGCTGAGGTAAACTGCTAGCCTGCTGCAGTGGCGAAGGCTGTCTGCTTTACTTTTTCTTTTTTGTGGTTGGAAGAAGGATCGACTGTGGGACCAATAGTTTGTTCACTGGTCAAGCCAAAAATAATGCCCTTTTCCCAGGAAGAACAACCAGAATAAGCTGATAAAAATTTAAAGTTGTTAAAAGTCACTTTTTCCCCAAAAAAATACAGTAAAAAGTGCTTTAATACACTGTGTCAACTCCCAAAAGTAAAATAAATACAATTTATCCACTAAAAGATGTTCTTCAATACTTTTAAACTGACAGAAAGAATGTGCTCCCATTTGAAAATACAGTTAAGTCTCAAGAGAGTCCATTAAAACACAAACTCCTAGACTTAAAATAACTTTCCTAAGAAGAAAAGTACTTATAAACAATAAATTTTAAATGTAATTCCCTAAAGGGAACTTATCTACCCAGAAAAGGAACAACAAAAGCCAAATGTCAATACTCAAAAGTCAGCAGGGGGAGCACTCCCTTTGGTGGCTGGTATTGTCTGAAGGGCTTGGCAATCTAACCTGTTTTTCTAGGCAGCTCAGCTCAAGATGCTGAATGGTTTGAGTGCGTAGGAAGTGCCTTGAAGATATAACCTGCAGAGCTAAGGCTACTGCAGCAGTGATCAATATGACGAACATCTTTGGCTACTTAATCTCCTAACCTCACCAACATATAAACTCACACCGACTGATTTCTCACCTGCCTTATCCGTTCCCTGTTATATATCGAATTACAGTTATTAGCTCTTCTACTGTAGCTCTTAGTATTCGACAAATTCTACTCTTGTCACCGCTAAACTTTCTCTCCATACTTGTGTAGACTATGTCCATTCTTTTGGCTGTGACAACTATCTTATGTCACCATACTGTGCAATCTATCCTGTTAATCTTATTTTACTGTTGTTATACATGTAACCCAGGCTTAGTCTGCAAATGGTCAAATATTATCAGTGTGCTCTATCCCAATAAACAAAAATGAATAAACTGTTTGTTTAACAGTTAAGTGTACCTAGAGCATATTCCCTTTATCAAAACATGAAACATTTGTCCATTCCCAATTAATGAATCATTCATCTTTCTTTAAGATGACCTCTTCTCAATGTCTCAGCAGAGATTTCAGACAGACTACAGCACTGAATCTTTTTTTATTGGCTTTCTCAATGGACAACTCAGGATAATTCTACAACTGTGTCGATTCATGACCTAGTGAAAGCTTTTAATAAAATAAATCATTCTATTCTTATCATGCATTCTTTTTCTGATTTATAAGATACAGGATGCATACCTAATCTATACACCCAGTGATAGAATGTGTACTAAGCCAATACCACATCTGGTTCACTGCCGGTCCCTACTAGGGTCTAGCAATGAACATTCATCTGTCCACTGCTGCTTAGTGTCTTTGTGAAGTTATTTTAAATTGCTAACAGGTAGCGTAAGTTTGATGATGCATTAAAATATTCCTAGTCTACTTTTCATGACTGATGATGGGAGAGATATCTCAGCACATGCATTTCTTGCTGAAAGCAATGCAAGGAGCAAAAGGTCACCAAAAAGATATTCATTTGTTTCAAACCTCCTTTACCATATTTGGGGTCACAAGGAAGGAGAAATGTTCAAAAGCAACCTTTAAAGCAGGAAAGTTGCAGCACCAAGAAAACAGTTTGGGACAGGAATAGGATATAAAAGAATTGAGCAAGAGGGAGTGTATAAATATTTGGAAATTGATGAAGGATCAACAATAAAACATGAACAAATGTGAATAAAAGTTAGTAAGAAATATTTTAGAAGATTTAAATTAATACTTGAAAACAGTGTCGACATCTACGAACTATGTTCAGGCTATAAACCAATTTACTCTTCCTGTCCTAAAGTACAGTTGTGTACACTTACCATAAATGTAGATGTTCGAGTGTATTCACTGTTGCAGTCATTACATTTGGGTAATCTGCTGGCAGGTTGCCCTCAGTCGGCCTGATTAACAAAGTCTTGGGTCCTGCATCAGTTGCTGTCTCCTCTTCCATGACGTCAGGTCGTCAGGGGTATAAAACATGCAGCCGACGCCATTTTATTCAGTTTTTCTTGCCCCAGGTGTCAGGTGCCCCCCAAATGGGGAGCAAAAGTATATATATAAATAAACAGTAAATATATAAATGCACTTTTAGAAACATAAACTTTACCTTCAACTAAAAGCAAATACACCACAAAGGCTTTTGAGTATAGTGAAGGAAAGAAAAGGTATTCAAAGGAGGATGGCAGGTGGGTAACCCTGACTGCAACAGTGAATACACTCGAACATCTACATTTATGGTAAGTGTACACAACTATACTATGTTCTTCGTGTTTCACTGTTGCAGTCATTACATTTGGGTAGAATCCCAAAGCTAAGGAAGGGAGGATGGAACTAAACAGCATTAGGAGTGGCTATAAGGCCCTGCAGGACTACAGTGGCAAAGCTTGCCCTGGATTTGGAGAAGAGAGATAAATGATAATCCTTTGTGAAGGTATGAAAAGAGCTCCAAGTAGCAGCTTCTAGAATGTCTTTGGTTGGGACCCCTCTGAGAAAAGCTGCTGAAGTAGAGGCAGCTCTGGTGGAATGTGATCTGATCCCCTTGGGCACAGGTTTACCATGGTGCAAATAGCAGAAACGAATGCAGTGGTTTATCCATTTAGAAATAGTCTGCTTTGATATAGCCTTCCCCTCTGACCCTGCAGCAAATGCTACCAGTAGTTGCTCAGACTTTCTTAGTGATTTGGTCCTATTTAAGTAGAATCTTAGTTGTCTGTGCACATCCAGTGAATGCAGAATCCGCTCCCCCTTGTTCTGCGGATTTGGGTAAAATGTTGGCAGGTGAATGGTCTGGTTAAGAGCCACACTGGATACCACCTTAGGCATAAAAGAAGGATTTGTCCTGAGGGACACCCTGTCCAGGTAAAATATAATAAAAGGCTCCACTGCCATGAGAGCCTGTAGTTCTGAAACCCTTCTTGCTGAAGTGACTGCCAAAAGAAAAGCTATTTTCCAAGATAGAAATTTTATATCCACAGTAGCTGCTGGTTCAAAAGGAGGCAGGGTGAGTTTTTCCAGCACAAAATTGAGGTCCCATGCAGGAGTTGGTGCTCTTCTGGGAGGCCTTCAATTTTTGGCCTCTCTAAAATACTGTTTAAGCAGTGGATGAGAAAAGAGGCGAGGCTCTGTGTTGTAATGAGCTGAGATGGCAGAGGCATGGATTTTTATTGAAGAAAAAGATAGGCCCTTGTCAAGCATCTCAGTCAAATATTGTAAAATCTGAGGAATATTGGGCTTTGCTGTGTCTATTCCTTGTGCTTGGTTCCAAGCACAGAATATCTTCCATTTATCAGCATAAGATTTTCTAGTACTAGGCCTTCTGGCTTCCAAAATTACATCCATCACAGATTTACTGAGAGGTGTTGTTTGAATAATTAGTTGATTAGCCATGCTGCAAGATTCAGAGTTTGGAGCTGAGTGTGCAGAATTTGATAGTTCTGCTGAGACAGTAGATAAGGTATTTGAGGCAAATACCATGGAGAAAGGTAAAACATATGCCTTAAAAGTGGGTACCAGTGCTGGCGAGGCCAATCCGGAGCAATTAGGATCATGTTTGTTTTTTCCTGTCTGACTTTTAGTAAGACCTTGGAGAGTAGAGGCAGAGGGGGAAAGGCATAGACTGATAGGTTTTTCCAGCTGAAGGATAGAGCATCCACGTTCCATGCTTTTTTGTGATGAGTTCTTGAGCAGAATTTGTCCAACTGATAATTTTGGGGAGAGGCAAATACATCTATGTCTGGACTCCCCCATTTCTGTGTCAACATGCTGAAGATTTGTGGATCCAGTTTCCATTCGTGCGGGTCCATAAGATTTTTGCTTAGGTCGTCTGCTAGGGTATTTTGCTTTCTTGGCAGGAATTGAACTTGAAGATGTATTTGGTAAGTCAAGGCTGTGTTCCACAAAGCCATGACTAGTCTGCAAAGGGGGTAGGAATGTGTACCCCCCACTGCTTGTTTATGTATCACATAACTGAGGTGTTGTCCGTCTTTATCAGTAGTTGTCCTGGATGAAGTAAGTCCTTGAAGGCTGTCAGAGCATTCTGAACAGCTAGCATCTCTTTCTGGTTGATATGCAGATGCATTTGGTTTGGGCTCCATTTGCCCTGAATGCATCTCCCTGCCAGGTGGGCCCCCCAAGCACAGTCTGATGCATCTGTAGTTAGGGTTTGGGTGGCAGGGGGTAGAGTGAATGACAGTCCCTTGTTTTGGTGACATGTCTCTGCCCACAAAGAAACTCCTGTTGTAGGCAGGGAATGAGAGGAATTACTGTTTCCAGGCAGAGACAACGTTGACTCCATAAACGTTTTAGGTACCATTGAAGTTTCCTCATATGCATATGGAATTAGTAAAATGCAGGATGCCATGAACCCCAAAGCCTGCAGAATTTGTCTTGCAGATAACTGGGTTTTTGTTGTCATTTGTTTGAAGTATGTTGTCAATTGCCTTTGTTTGTCTGGCATGAGGTAAGCCATCTGGGCAGTTATATTCAAGCTTGCATCCAGGAATGCAATTATTTGAGAGGGTACCAGTTGTGATTTCTTTTCGTTTATGGTGTACCCTAGGCATGCTAGAAGCCTTTTTACAAATGCCAGATGTTGAAGAAGAAGAGTGTCCTTGTCCTCTGCCTGAATGAGACAATCGTCCATATAAGGATAAATTTGCATGCTTCTTTGTCTGCAGAATACAATTACTGGTGCCAGGCACTTTGTAAAGACCCTGGGCGCAGTAGATAAGCCAAAGGGCAGTGAAGAGAATTGGTAATGTAAAAGACCTGCTTTGAAGCAGAGGTATCTTCTGCATGATTCCCTTATTGGGATATGCAGGTATGCCTCTTTTAAGTCTAGAGTTACTAACCAAGCATCCCTGCCTAGCATAGGGAGTAGCTGTTGTAAAGTCAGCATTTTGAAATTTGGAATGTCCAGGAACGTGTTCAGAATCGATAAGTCCAGTATTGGACGCCATGATTTGTCTTTTCTGGGTACCAGGAAAAATCTTGAATAAAAACCTTGTCCTTTTTCCTTTTCTAGTACTGGTTGAATAGCCCCCATATCCATGAGGGACATGACTTGTTTCTGGGCCTCTGCCCACTGGTTTTGTGGCAGATCCGGCCATCCATTTGGAATTGGCAAAGTATGGAAATGAAATCTGTATCCCTGGGATACTATGTTTAATACCCACTTGTCCTGGGTAATTAACTGCCAATTTTGAGCATGAAGTGCTATTTTTCCCCAAGGGGGCTGCCAAAAGAAAAGTGCTTGGTGATGGTAGAGGAAAGTCATTGAGACTGCTCACTGTAGGGTTGTGCTTTGTTTACTCCAGATTTGTAGGTGGAGGCACCCCATTGCTTTGACCTGTAAGAACCCTGTGATTGGTATATGGAGCCTTTTGAGCACCTGGATTTGCCCTGAGTGGCTCTGTTGGACACAGGAAAGGACCAATTTTTAGTAGGCCAGTGCCTACTGAACTTGGGTGGCTGCACTTGCATGAAATCTTTTACAGTTTGCATAGATTTAGCTTTGTCTTCCATTTTCTTTAAAACCTCTTCTGTCTTATTACCATAGTATCATGCTGCAAAGGGGCATCCAACAATTTAGCTTTAACATGATCAGGCAGATTTTGCTCCTTGAGCCAGGCATGCCTTCTAATCACAGATCCCCGGCAGCCCTACAAGAGGCCTCCAAGGAATCAAAACCACATTGCAAAGTATGCTTTCCAACCTGTTCTGCTGAATGCAATAATTCCTGTAACTCTATTTTCCACACAATCAGAAATCAACATCATTTTCTGTTTCAGTAAGCCCCTAACATGCAACATGTTGATATTTAAGCATATGAAACTGGCAATTTAAAGCCCTGATTACCAAGGTTGCAGACATATAAACCTTCTTACCCCATCCATCCATCCAACGCCCTGGAATCTCTATCAGAAGGGGTAAGATTTTGGGCAGTAGAGGCCTTTACACCCTTGGGACCCTGAGAAATAGTCTCAGGATCAGCAGCAGGATTTTTGAAAAGAAATTTGTGGGAGTCAGGCACCCTGTAATATCTGTCTGGCTTACTAGGAGCCGGAGGCAGGGAATCAGGAGCCATGCTTGATTCCAAGAACACAACATCAACAATGTCTAATATAGGAGATACTGCCAAAGGCCTATGCTGAGGAAGAAGAAAGAAATCCCTAAGCCTCTTTTTTGATTCAGAGAAGTCCTGACTCTCCCAATGAAAATGTTCCCTTAAAGTATGCAAAGTCTCTCCAAAAGAGTAATCCTCAGGAGGAGATACAGATGGGATGGATTCCTCTGCATCAGAATTCTCATAGGGTGGAATAGAAAATTCCTGATCAGAAGAGGAATCAGAAGAAATGGAAACCTGATCTGAAGATTCATAATCAGTGCCTTGCCTAGGCCTCTTAGCAGGGGGAGGGTTGGGAACCCCTGATCAAGGTAATTAAATCTTCAGCCATTTTGATCATCTGTTTTTTAGGTATAGGGCCCCGAGCACATGTCTCATGCATCAGTTTTTTAGACATAAAAGTTGTTTTTGACCTTATTTTTGTTGCTGGCATAGGTTTAATATAAAAATGTTGAGGCCTGAAAACACCCTCAGAAGCCGGTGACTGCTCAGCGGCTCCGGACCCAACCAAGGGAGAGACATCCGCGGGTTCAATACTCTGAGAATCTCGTGGCATACCGGACTCTGAATGGGTCTTGGTAGAGGCCTGCGACTCAAAAGTAGCAGGTATCAGGGGCTGAAAAAGTGCCTCACTGAGTACCAGCGACTGGCTTAGGAGAAGCTTCGTCATCGGTTTTGGACCTCAACGGTCTGTCTCTGTCTTTTTATTTGCATTTTCTATGAACTCCGGTAGTCGAGAACCAACGACATTTCAGGATAATTAAATCTTGAACCAAAATATTTAGAAGCAAAAATATACCGAAGCTTAACAGTGCGTTGGTTAAATCTAGCACAAAACCGACAGCAAGGCACGTTGTGATCAGGGCCTAGGCAAGGAATACAGTACAAAAGAAAATCCTTATGAGGTATTTGCTTCCCACAAGTAATGCAATTATTAACTTTTACTGACATCGGTAAGGAGCAAGAAAAACTTTCCCCAATGGGGTACTTGGCTTTAGTTTGAAGACTTCAGTTCTGAAACTCTAATACGAAAATTTCAGGAGTCGGCCGACCGGCGCTTGTAAACTGCTTCTGCTTCGGGCACCACGTGGCAAGAAAGACTGAATAAAATGTCATCAGCTGCATGTTTTATACCCCTGATGACCTGACGTCATGGAAGAGGAGACAGCAACTGATGCAGGACCCAACACTTTGTTATTCAGGCCGACTGAGGGCAACCTGCCAGCAGATTACCCAAATGTAATGACTGCAACAGTGAAACACAAAGAACATCTTACAGTTTTGGAGTGACTGACTGACCCCAAAAGGTGTTGGACAGATTAGACACGAAAACAAGAAGAATGGTTCATGCACATCACATGATTTATAAAAAATTTGTGCATACCAAGATTATATATTCACCGTTCCAAAGGAGGTGTGGACCTCCTTGAAATTCATTACATGTATAAATCTGCAATCGTGGGATTCCACACATATCTGCTGACCTCACAAGACCCAAATGTAGTAAAAGTTTTGAAACATGAGGAGAATAAGTCTAAGATGACTTCCCTGCTTAGTTTATCAGAAGCGCATCAGCGTCAAGCAAGAATGGAAATCAAACCAGAAGTAGAGAAAAATCAGGCAGCAACTGAATGTACCAAAAACAAAAAGAATATAAGATGAAGGATCAGATGAGAAGGCAAGAAATGTGGAAAATGCATAATTATAGTCTCAAATACAGAAAACTCCTGGAACAACTTCATGTTGATCAGGATCAAATGCAGGAATGATTAAGAAGAGGTGAATTTAAACCAAAAAATGAAGGTTAATATTGGCGGCCCAAGAGAGTGGACTACGTACATATTGGTTTACAAAGTCCATTGAACATGTGGGAGAAGCAGACTAATGTAGATTTTGTAAAACAGAACTGGAAACAGTCGCACATCTTATTGCTGGTTGTGATACACTAATGGCAGAAGGACTGTATACTGAAAGGCAAAATAATGTGGCAAGACTGTTGCACTGGGGATTGTGCAAGCATTATAATATTGAAGTAGTTGAAAATACTAGAAACATAAGCCATAAAGCACTACAGAAAAAGAAAAAACAAAAAAAAATCTTGCTTTTTTCCCACTTTCTGAAATTTAAGAAAGTTCAGTTACAGATTTGCTGTTCTGAACTGTTTGTAAGTTTCTTGGAGGCCAGTGCTTGCTTGGGCTAAAGGGAAGTCTCTGTGTTCACCAGTGGTGGTGGTTAACACTGAGCAACCTGCCTGTCCCTGTAGGAGTGGTTACTGCCTAGAAGCTGTAGTTTTATTGGCCATTTTGGGTCAATTCCAAACTCCTTGATCTCTCTCTCTCTCTTAAAACCCTGCTGCCTCATATTTTTGGCGTCTTTTCAGGCTTGTTAGTTGTTGCTGAAGCACCTACCAAGGCGAGAAAATGCTGAGAGAATAAAGGAGCCACTTTTGAGATTTTAAGTATTTTCTTCTGATTTTTGTTTAGAATTACTGCTTTGATGCCTACTGTTCGGCATTTTCTAGCTTGCTAAAATTTATATCTGTATTTGAAACAGTATTTAGAACACATCTAGAGCCTGTTTACTGCATTTCCTGTGTTGCACTTAATTTAAAATATTTTTTCTCTTAAAATTGCATTTTACCTGACTTTGGCCTAGCACTCAAGTGTGGGGTCATTTATTGCACTGTTGTGAATATTTTGCTACTTGTGTATCTCTGCTACCTTTAAACTAAAACAAAAAAAGAAAAAACAAAAAAATATTGCTTTTTTCCCACTTTCTGAAATTTAAGAAAGTTCAGTTACAGATTTGCTGTTCTGAACTGTTTGTAAGTTTCTTGAAGGCCAGTGCTTGCTTGGGCTAAAGGGAAGTCTCTGTGTTCACCAGTGGCAGTGGTTAACACTGAGCAGCCTGCCTGTCCCTGTAGGAGTGGTTACTGCCTAGAAGCTGTAGTTTTATTGGCCATTTTGGGTCAATTCCAAACTCCTTGATCTCTCTCTCTCTCTTAAAACCCTGCAACTCTCTTTTTGCGCGGTCTTCCACAGAGCAGCATCGGGCAGCACGCTTAAACAGGTTTAAACTATTCCCGGCTCCACAAAGTCTGCTCTTGACTTTTTCCCTTAGCACTGCTCTAAATCTCTAATTAAGCACTCTATTTTAATTCTAAAGCCCTGCACTTGCTCGTATAAGTAATCTCGTAGGTAAACACAAACTAAAGCACTACATCCTCTTATACTCCTTCTAAGCACTTGCTCCCTATTGGTTCTTTCTGATCAGTCAATAAGTAGTTCCTTATATTATTCAGGCATGTCAAAAGGTCAGTTTAGAGTTTACTCTCCAGTCCAGCTGGTGAATTTGGGAATCTTGAGGCAATGTTACAACTACCTTATGTATACAGGCCACCCTCTCCTCCTCCAAACAAGCTCAAATATATGTGAGGGATGCAACTTTATAGCCAAACTGGAGGCTAAGCTCTCTCAACCCAGTACTGGCACAGCCTGTCAGGAGGAAAAGGTAACCACACACACAACAAATCCAGTCTCACATAGACCTATCGCATCAGCAAACCAAACACATAAACACACAAAAACATATTCGGAGGCTCTAAATAAAAATCTGCCTAAGCAGCAGAGACCTCCAAAGCACTCATCCAAGCAACACCTACCATGAAAAAATATCCACGTAGCACATAGCTCATAAAGTCAGTGTGCCACACAGTCACAGAACCTAAGGCTAAACAACACACCTAATACACTTGCAATAAGTGACTCTATTGTCAGACACACTGACGTCCCACTCACCAGGCTGAACAAAGAGAAGGTCACTGTAAGCTGCCTGTCGGGTGCCAAGATCCGCCACATAACACAAGCACTCAAGTCACTCCAAAGCAAGTATAAATATGACTCCGTCATTGTCCATGCTGGTGTGAATGACCTGAGACGTACCTCCCTGGACTACATGAAAAAAAAACGTACAGGAGCTCTTTGATCATGTAGCCCAGGCCGGTATGACCCTGACCTTGAGTAGCATCTTACCCTCACCAAGAATGATGCCACAGTATAAAAACAAAATGATCAATTTTAACAAGTGGCTAAAGTATTGGTGTCATTCAAAGGGGATCAAGTGTCTGTCCGCTTGGGATGACATGCTCGACACGCCACGTTGCTTCACTAGGGGCGGCTTGCACCTGTCACCCCTGGGGTTTTGAATACTAGCAAAGGCTCTTGCCTCCCCCATAGTGCCTTTTTTAGGCAAGGCTCAAAAGACAAACCCACCCCCATAGACAACACAAAGAAAAAAAACTAAGGGTAATGCTGCTCAACGCCAGAAGTCTAAACCTCAAGATGCATGCACTCGAGACTCTCCTCAGTATGGAGAATATCAATATCTGTGCAGTAACAGAAACCTGGTTCTAGGCTCCTGAGAGCATCCCAGCACTAACAGGTTATACTTCATACCATGCTTTCTGGCCCCAAAACTTGGACCGAACCACAAAAGGAGGGGGAGTATCCATATTTATCAAAGATACCCACACCTCCAGGTTAGTGGCACTGCACGAAGCATCGGAGACCATCCATGTGCAACTAACAGTGGGCAAAACTGCCTTTCAGTTTGTAGCCTGCTACAGACCACCCTCCCAAACACAGGAACCTCACTCGGCTTTCCTGAGAACACTGGAGGATATGACGGTCTCTTCAAACACTATTATGTTGGGTGACTTCAACTACCCAAACATCAATTGGGAAAACTACTCAAGCCCAAACACCCTCGCCCAACGGTTCCTAGAATTTATAAACTCAAATGCTATGGAACAACTGGTCACCACTCCCACAAGAGGGGAAAACATATTGGATCTGGTCATCACCAACATGGGGTCTCTATGTTCCACACCAGAGGTATACCCCTCATTGGTAAGATCAGACCACAAACAAATCTCACTGGACATCCATATTCCATCCCCACCTCTAGCCAAGGAAACCACGGTGAAGAACTTCTCAAAAGCAAACTTCACACTTCTCAAAACTGAGGTGGAATCCTTCAAAGCCCCCAGGCCAGTGGAAAATATGGCCCAAAATGCAGAATCCTTTACAAAAGCATTCTATGGCACCTACAGGAATGCATGGAGCACGCTATCCCAAATAAAACCAAGACTCACTCCTCCAAAGGCAGGAGAACTGTATGGTGGACCCCAGCCATAAATAAGCTATACAACAGAAGGAGAAAGCTACTACATGACAGAGCAAAATCCCAAAAAGGGAAGGCGTCACTGATCAGTACTAGCAAGAAACTATGATCCCTCATAAAATCATCTAAGGCCAGCTTCGAAAGAAAAATTGCACAAGACACTAAAGATAATCACAAGGCCTTCTTTAGTTATGTCAGAAACCTGGGAGGCAACTCCCAGATATGCTCTGAGTTAGTGCAAAATGACAAAAAATACACTGAACTCAGAGACACTGCCAACATCCTGGCAGAAAGGTTCAGTGCAAACTTCTCCCCCCCTTCCCCCCCAAAAGAGCAAATGTCGATCCCAACAGAGTGTAGCTTTCCTGAGATCACAGATGCACAGGTAAGAGATGCCCTCTCCAAAGCAAAAAACACAGCATCAATGGGACCAGACGGTGTCCCAGGCTGTGTCTTACAAGAGCTCCAAGAAGAACTAAACTCTCATATAAAGTCACTGTTCAATCTCAGCCTTACTACAGGATATGTACCCAAGGAATGGCGTACAGCAACAGTAGTCCCACTCTACAAAGGTGGTGCCACAACAGACCCTGGAAACTATCGCCCTATAAGCCTGGTCTGCAAAGCTATGGAGCATATCATCATGGAAATCATAAACAAAGACATTGGGTACCTCCAGACACTGGCTCCTACCCATGGCTCCTACCCAATTCGGCTTTGTTAAGGGCAGATCTTGCCTCTTAAACCTGGTCAACTTCTTTGAAACAATTACCAAAGCCATAGATGAAGGGAAGGTAGTCCACACAGTCTACCTGGACCTTGCAAAAACCTTTGACACAATACCCCACTCGGGCATCATAAATAAGCTCACCAGCTTAAATATCAACCCCTATGTCACAAGATGGGTTGCAAACTGGCTCAGGGATAGAACCCACATGGTCAGAATAGCAGGTGCCATGTCAGACTCTAAACCAGTTACAAGTGGTGTCCCACAAGGCTCTGTCCTGGGACCTCTCTTGTTCGGTATATATTTCCCCGAGGTACAGGCTAACATGGGTGGACTATGGCTGACCAAGTTTGCAGATGACTGCAAACTGGGTGCCGTAATCGACTTTCCAGCTAACACAAGCATCCTCCAAAAGGGTCTCACAGAGACGGATAACTGGTGCCAGAGCCATGGCCTAAAGCTAAATGCCAAAAAGTGCATAGTCATCCCCTTTGGGAAAAACAAAGTGCCCACAAATTACCACATAGGTGGTAATCCATTAAGTATGGAAGATGTAATTAGGGACTTGGGGACCCAAGTAGATAGCAATCTCTCCTTTGACAATCACATTGCCAAAGTGGTTAGAAAGACCTTCTATATAGCCCACCTTATCACGAAAGGGTTCACATCTAGATCAAGAGAGGTCATTGTGCCCCTCTACTCATCATTTATCAGGCCCATAACTGAGTACAATGCCCCATTTGGGATGTACCTTACCCGACATCTGCAGCAACTGGAAAGACCCCAAAAGTATCTCACCAAGAGGATCAAAAGGCTCAAACAGATGCCCTATGCAGTTCAGCTAAAGAAATTCCAGCTCTACTCAGTTGCGTACCGCCTACTCAGAGGCGATCTGTGTCTGACGTATAAAGACATGTCCAATCCAGAATTAATGGACATGCTTCACCTCAGGAAATTCAAATCCCTTAGAGCTACATGCTCCAGGGACTTGAACCTCAGCACAGAAATAAATAGGACATGCTGGAGGGACAGATTCATATCCCAGAGGCTCCCCTCACTCTGGAACAAAATCCCAATCCATGTTAAGCAGAGCCCCTCACTGACCCTCTTCAAGAGAAATCTTGATGAGTGGATGGGAGATCGTAAGTTTACCCCTGGGATCTCTTCTGTGTCCCTGCTTGACAGAGGTACAGTAAACTAACCTTAAAAGGGCTACCTTCTGTGACCTACTATATAGAAGCACAGTCAACTAATCTAAAAGGGTGGTGAAAGCCAAACACACTCTGGCTAGGCTTATAAATGCCCTAGGGCAGATAGCCTAGTATCAACCTATGAACCTATGAACCTATGAACCTATGAAGTTTATATCACATGGGATCACGCATTACCAACAATTCAAAAAAAAAAAAAGATGCGAGAAAACCAGATATAGTAGTCCATGAAAAGAAGACAAGAGTAGCATTGATCATTGAAATTGCTGCACCCATTGACTACTGTGTCTTACATACAGAGACAGCCAAATCATAACAATACCAGGATTTGCAGGTAGAAACGAGGGCAATGTGGAAGAAGGATACTGAAACAGTTCCAATAGAAGTAGGAGCAACGGGTCTTATAAAAAAGAATTTACAATTGTACTTAGACATCTTACTGATATATGCAACTCCATACAAATTGCAGGAGTCATTAATGGGCACGTTGCAGGCACTGCGAAGAGCACTTCTGGCTAACATCAAAGACTGAAACAATACTAATTTCATGAACTTTAATGATACTTTGACTTAGGAATGGGGTCCATTGCCGTCATGGTATTAAAAGCCCAAAAGACTTGGAGAAAGTAAAAAAAAAAGGAGACGCCTATACCAGCAAGTAATGGACATGAATTAATGAACCTTGTAGGATAAATTGCTAGTCCACTGCAAGATACACACAAACCTACCAGAAAAAAAATCATACCTTTTGGATTTGGAAGAAGGACACCTCAAATAGGATTCAAACAAGTGAACTAAACTTTGCAAGGCAGTAATGCTAATACAGGCTAGTCTTGCAGTGATTGGTTATAGAGATATCAGAAATAACGTCTTAGTTTTCAGGTTCAGTGTCTGAACTTTATATACGTATATATATATATATATATATATATATATATATATATATATAAATATATATATATATATATATATATAAATATATATATATATATATATATATATATAAATATAGGACCCATATATATATTATACATATATACATAGAGCGAGAGAGGCGAGAGAGAGAGACAGATACACAATGCTAAACTAGCATATCTATCAAATGCCACAATCTGACAGATAAGTAGTCTTGATTACTACTAGCTAGCAAAGCATTTTAAATTTTTGTAGTTCTGCACTTTAGTACTCATTGCATTTCTGTATTTTTAATAATTATATTTCACTAAATACAAATTATTTCAAAAAGATGACAAACAACATATGTACAAAGTTTCCGTTTGGAATTGTCATAATTTACACTGTAGAAAATTGCATAAAATGGTCTTGCCAAAAAGGATTAGAAGCAAATTCAAAACAGAGTGTGCATTTAATCCCCTGTCAGTTATTCCCAAAGGATTAAAGCTATGAACTGTAAACAAGCTGCTTCCTGTGGTCGAGGATTTGCCTGCTTAATATGTGACCTGCAGTAAGTTATTAAATTAGAAATTGCTTTGAGGAAGTTGATAAATTAAACTATGCTCCTCAATGCACTGCAGTTCTGGTCTGCACACCTATCTATCAATGAACCTATGATCTTAATGCTACAAATAAAGCAAAGACACTCAGCAGCAGGTAAACTTCCCCACATTCACTGATGTTAGATTTCCCCTTTCAGCCAGCCATAATGAGGCATCACTTACATTCATTAAGAAACAAAACCTTCTGAGGTTACACAAGAAAGGTATGTATTTGAAAACGACAGACATTTTTGTTAATATTTCTAAGCATAACAAACAAACTTTGCTTAGTAAATGAATAGATATGAATTTTCATTACAATAAAAATCTGTCACTGTTTTATGACAAAAAAAATTCACCCAAGCATAAGTAATTATCAGATGAATGATATGAATTTGGGATATGTAAACAATTATGCCACTTATGGCTAGTTACATTTACAAAGATAATATTGTTTTAAATTATTAATCAAGAAAGATATTACCTTATGTACCTATTTGCAATACCTGAAGATGTGAAACATATCAGCAAATGAATTATCTTTACATAATAAGCAATATGGAACATGCATTTTACCCATTATTGTCAGCTTATGGGAAAAGGCAGACATTATGTAGCAGCATAAATAGTAAGTATATGATTTTGGAATAAGGCAAATGCTTACTTGCATTCTCATCCAAACTGAATACTAATCAGGAAAATACTAAGTTTTCCTCAAAAATTACATCTAATGAGTTGAGACATGCCAATCAGAATAATTTGTGAATTTGCTAATGGGTGCAATCAACATGGCTTACCCCCCCAAAAAAAAAATATAAAATTAAAAAAGAAAAAAAAACATTAAGCAACTAACTTGAATTTACTGAAATAATAGTCAAAGGATGAAAATATAACTGTGATGCTCCTGCATTGGCCTAATAATCAAGGATCCTCAATGCTCACCACTGGCAATAGTGGGGATTGTACACACTGAGAGGATGACAAGTACACACACAGTAAAGTGCAATTCCTGTTTAGAGCACACAAAGATCACAGTCAGTCTGGGGCTGGTTTTTCCCTCTTTCTCCATATCCCCAATAAGACTCCCCACTGGCACAGGTATAGAGTTGAGATCTCAGCTGAGTGGCCACCTAAGACTTCCAGCATCCTCTCTGCCAACCAGTGCTTTGTGTAATCTTACTATTTAATCCAAATGGTGGTTTGACCAAGAGACAAGGCTAGTAGGAAACAGACCAGCCACAATTGAAAAGTTTAAATATATTTAATAATAAATAATAAAAGAACAAGATAATAGTAAGTAATCAGTTACATCAGAGTTCAAAATCACAGGAAATATTTAAAACAACATTTGCAGGACAGTCTCAAATAAATAAAGAAAACATATATGCTATACTTTACTATATTCCTATCTGAATCTAAAACAGTTACTATGCCCTAAAAACTTACTTACAGAACAACACGCAGGCAGAAGTGGTGAGTGGATGTTCTTGTTAGGTCAAAGACAAAATACAAAATGCACAGTCTCTCTCTCTCTCTCTCTCCCTCCCAGAGAGTTCTTAAATTAATACAAGAATTGCTGCTGGGATACTTGCAGGATGACATCACTTTTATCCCAGGTGACAACCCCCATTGCTGGAAACTGCCAACATTTTAGCATCTCTCTGTGAAAAATACACATCTCTCAGATCTTTGCAACTGCTGGGAGACATAAAACAATAAAACACATACAAAACAATGCAGAAGGCACCCTAGTTCTAGACATCCTGTCTCCTTGCTGCATTGAAACTAACTTTTATAGCACAATCAAAAAAACATTTAATTTCACCTATTTTCTTGAAGTTTTGCAAGTTAACCCGCTGTGTTCAAGTTCCCATTGTTAAAACATATACATTTACACAATTGCAATACTTTATATACATTTCTGTTCTAATCCAGCAGGGTACACTGTGGTCACACCTCTAAACTCAGTACTGTACAAACCCTGTTCAACACACATGTATGTACCAGCAGTTTAATATACACATAACATACAGTTCTAATACATTTGCAAGACAAGCATATGAATCATGTTGATATTCACAAATGACATATGATTATTTACAAAATTCCAGATAGCTGGGCTAACAATATTGCCTTTTGTGACATTTCTATATAAATCATATTAATATTTACAAATGACATATAATTATTTACAAAATTCCAGCTAGCTGGACTGGCAGTATTTCCCTTTGTCACAGTAACAATAACAATTTTCATAAGATTTAGAAACAGGGTACCACTTTTTGTACTTTTCAAGTACAGCCTCGGTTCTTCCACTGACAAAACTGAACTATTCTCAATAATGTAGTATAAACAAAGATTCTTTAACACTGAGAAATGAAGTTCATTATTATTATTTACAATGTAGAGTTATTTAGAAGTGATGTAACATGAATTATTTTAACAGGTCACTCTTCCTCAGGAGTTTCTAGAAATATAATGGAGGTTTTCTAAAGTGGATGGAGCTAACTTAGAAGAAATGTCTAAATTATTTAACAATGATCTGGATTTCATTATCCAGAGAGGGGTATAATTTGCATTTCACTTGAAGTAATAGGTATAAGAAATAGCTTAGCTAAATCTGATGCCATGTATAAAAGTGACCAATCAGAAAATTTGAAACCAACTTTGCTTTTCACATTTAAAAGACTATATATAAATTAATAAAAAAACAGTGCTGTTCCAGACAGATTTCAAAATAATTTTACTAATGGATTTAAAAAGAAAAGATGGCATGCATCAAAGTAAGTTATTACAAAAAAGAAAAATATCTTAATAAAAGATGATCTTATTAAGAGACTGAATTTAAAGTTGCTCGGTATGTAATTTTTTAGATACCAATTGCCCAACATTAGAGTAAATTACTATCCACTTTATATGTGACCCCTATGTACTTAAGCTCATCCAGGTATATTAACCCTAATCAAAAGGAGAAATCTGTCAAATTATTTATGTTGTTTATTGAGAATAAAGTTGCAATGTTTAACTTATAATTTGACACATTCCTGATGTCTTTAAAAAAATAGATGAAAATAATGGTTTCAGTGAGAGAATGACAAGACATGAAGAAAAGGAGATCCTGTTCTTGTACCTGTTAAAATCTGTATAACAGAGACTAGTTTGCCACTAAAAAACAGGCATGTAGAGGCTGAATCATACAAAATTGTAATCGGATTTATATAGCCATCTGTAAACTTGCATTTCTTTGTTGTAGCAAGGACAAAGATATATCTGATCATATTTATCAAATTTGCTACTGACATCAAAAACAAAAACAATGTTTTTCATTTTGTTTTTAACATTATTATCAGTTATTTTTGGTCGGGCAGTTGGCTTAAAGGACTGAGGAGCTGTTAATGAACTGTTTACTATGGTCCAGAGATGGAAGATTTGATTCCCTCAGCCTCCATTCCCTAACCATGTGACTCTGAGCAAGTCACTTAACCACCACTCTTGGGCCAAGTCTGAAAAAAGGTCCAGGGAGATCAGTATATCATCCCAGAAAACAAACAAACAAACAAACAAGTGAAGTATTTGTGCTTCAATTAGGATACAAAATGAGTTCTAACTGGATATCATTACCTGGCCAGCACAGTGGAATAAGATTTAATATGAAAATTTATGAAGGAGAAGATGATTTAATACATTTTAACAAGAAGAAAATCTGAGATTGGTTTACAAATAACAATGGTTCTTGATTGACTTAGATACTTATCAATGATGCCAAATGATTTCATATAACTGAATAGTTTTAAAATAATACGATATAGCTGGGATTCAAATTTCTTATAAAAAATAGACATCAAAGCGATATGGCCCTAGGCCTTTACCCAATTTAAGATTCAAAATTGTCTCCTTGAGTTCTTCTAATGTGAAGTATGACTGATGCATTAAAATTACCCCAAAGCATATTATGTGTGAAGCCTTTTACAAAGGTTTCTACACTCTCTGATAAATTTCTTTACAGGTTATGATTAGAAAGCAGAAAGAATTTCCCAAGGTTTAGCATATAAAATGTCACTCTCTTTGATTTAAGGGACATTGCTAGATCGGCAAATCAATTTAAGTAAGCTGGCTAGAAGTTTCAAGGTAATTCCTACCCATTATGAATACTATGCACCTATCAAAATTGGAAATAAGGACCAACTAGAGGCTTATAAGGATTTATGTTGTTCAGCTATTAAAGAGTTTAATTTTTTTACTAACAGTGGATTGGAGTTTGGTACCAAGATATACAAGGTCCTAGTGTAAGATTCCAGAGTAGAGATATTTTATGTCTATAGTTTTGTGATATGATGTCTTACTAATGAATAGGCCTTAACTGTAGCTTTTAAAGCTGCCCATTTGATATCACATGGGATTGAAAACAGAAATTTGAAGACCGAGTTAGTTGCATTAGTGAAAGATTTGAAAATGCTCTAGGTTTCACTTTAATCTTAATTTCAAATCCTTGTGACAGTTTAGCCAAGGGAAAAAATCCATTCTCAACTGTAATGTGTGTGTTGGCGAGACAAGTTGTATAGGTCAAAAAGATCATATGCTTCTATTAGATTGTGTAACATTTGTAATTCAATCATGTTATAAAATATCGGCCACCCTATCTCATCAAATAGATAACGCAGCATTAAATCTTTATCACCATCTAAAAGGAAATCATGGTTATTGCTGGAAAATTACCCAAGGAATCCTGATGTCATTGCAAGGACAGATATTGATTGTAGGACAGATATTCATGCTAGAATAAGGGGATGAGTCAATAGAAGTCTTTCACATTCCATGATAACATATCTCCCTTCACTATCTATATGAACCTGTATTCATCTGAAGAGAAGACCCTTCTTAATCAGTTAGTTAGTTAGTTGAGGCCCTGGAGGCAATATTATATGGTATCTTTCTTTTATATGTCATAAAAGAACTCACATGTCTCTTGTATAAAGCATATATTAGCTTCCATATTGTAACACAAATGCCAGAAAAATTCTTCTTGCAATTAAATGGATATCATTTAAATTCCAAAATAATATTTTAACTCGGACAGCAATCTTTATGGCATAGCTCTCTGCTCCTTGTTGGACCAAAGGATGAGAACGTTATAGAAAACAGACTGCTTGTAATGCTTAGGCATGTAGGGAAAATACTGAAAAGATAGCCAGGATGAAATACTACCAAATACACAGATGTATTTTAAACCTGCTAGTCAAGTAAGTTCAGGCTGTAGTTGACACTACAAAGTTTTAGTTTCACCGAAGGTATATAACTTTTCCATGTTTCTGATAACTTTGAAAAAATTGATTCTAATGGATTCCTTCTTGATTTCATCCATTTCAGGGAAACAAAAATAATTCAGAGTTAAGTCAAGTTTATAATGCTTCACCAGATATCAATACAAGTACAATATTTACCTTAGATACCAAACCAGGTTTCACTCCCAGAAAGGAAAACACTGTGTTGCTTTCCTTGGCTTCAAAGAAGTCATCATAATCCTGTTAAACAGAAAAAATCAAGAGAACTGTCAACATCTCTACCAGTGAAACCAATAAGCAGTATTTTTTGTTAATTTTCTGTTCATTCTTCTGCACCTTTCCTTGTACGCTCTTGTCTTCTGACATTATCACACAGTACTCTAGTCAAAGTCATGTTATTAACAATTATACAATGACCCCCATTAATATTCCAAAACATGCACCCTGATTGGCCAGTGTGCCAGCTGTAAATACCACAATATACCAATGCATCCGGTCACCCGAACTTTTTTCCGTTGCTATAAAGTGTCCAAAACTTTTTTTTTTTTAATAAGAAAAAACAAAAAACAGAGCAACAAAGAATTTCTTTTCTCCATTGCTTCCATTTCAAAGCATTTATGTACTGAGTATGCATGAGAATGCAAGTCCCATATGCATGCACAGTACATCAACACAAGGAAGCAGTATACCACCACTGGTGGAAGAACAGTAATGCGCCATTATACAAAGACATTATTTAAGAAAAGTAAGTCTTTTTTTTCTTAAATAATGTCATTGTATAATAGCAATAGCTGATTCCATGGTTGTGGTATATTGAAGATTTACCCACTGTTGACTTTATTTAATCACTCGCACTTCACCCTCATGATTAAACCATGCCAACCATGGGTAAATCTTTAATATACCACACCACATCATCGGTTACTGCTTAAATGACTTTTAATTAGATAATACAGTAATATCTACACAGAGCAGTATTTCTTGAGTAAATTTAATTTATTACTTATTCTTTATTGACCAGGATAGTCCACTACTCTAGTGGCCTCTTTTCAAAAGGAGGCCTGTGGTGGTATTTTAGTACTGGGGAAATCTGGCCAGGGCAACAGCGAACATCCGCTAGCCTTTTTGACAGTACTGTGGGATCTTTTACATCCATCTGAGTTACCACAAACTCAAGCAGATGGTACCTCAGTTTAACATCTCAACCGAAGGTTGCTGTCATACCTCTCAGGTGTGGTACAAGCCTTAACTGATCTGCTGAAGAGAGACTTAACTGCCAATCAAGGGAAATGCTCATGTCCAAGCTTCCAGCAGAGTAAAAGAAACGCTAGCAGAGCTTCAGTACTAGGAAGTAAGAAGTCACAAAACCAACAACTATGAGTGCTGATGCTGGTAGCTATGTCCCAGGTGCTACTTTACTAAAATGGATGTACAAGCATTAAGTCCTGTTGCTTACTGCTCTAGAAAGCTAACCAATGATACAGATAACCACAAGTTGAAAAAGTTTCTTGCAAGTCTGTGGACATTCTTCCAATAACTATTAGGTCCAGAGAATTTTCAGCTTCAGACTGACCACTAATCATTGTTCCACTGATTAATTCCTATAATCTAGATAAATTGTGCCATCCCGATGTCAGAGACTGTTAATGAAACTGAAATGGTTCAATACCAGAGAAATCTATGTGCCTGGAAAACAGAAATTCTGGTAACAGGCAATGGTATACAGTTCATGTCAATGGAGTTCCAACAGTTGTTGATAACTATGGCCTTACTCATACTACATCACATCCTCACTATCCCCAGTTAAGTGATGAAGCTGAGAAAGTAGTTCAAAGAGGTAAAAAGATATTAAGATGATATGATCCTCACTGCGTTCATGTCACATCAGGGTACTCCACATAGATGCTTCAGGAGTACATCCTTTGCAGCTAATGCTTGGAAGACAATATGGCCAAGCATGTCACTATCAGACTCAAAATCTAGGACTAAAATTATTCTGTATGACTCAGCTGAACAAAATTACCAACAAGCTAAAGCTTCATACAAAAAGTTTTATGACATATGTTATTTTGTACAACTACTACCTAACCTTCAACCTGGCCTAAACCAAGCCTATCTATCTGCCAAAACTAAGACGGGGTGAAAAAAGTGGGACATTAGTTTTCTTTGATGCAACACCCATAATTAACTGTGGGGTCCTATATTGTGCAAACAAAAGATGATCTCATAGTTAGATGAAACTAAAGGCATATTTGAGTAGCTCTTCATGTGCCCTGATCTGAAAACATTGTTCCAGAGGCCAAACAAAGAATGTCAGCCAAGAATAACCAAATTCACATCAATTAAGAGTGTTTAGGTTCCTTTAAACGTGCCTCCTCGACCCAACATTTGAAACAATAGTCAAAGTCTGAAATCAACCACGTGTCATGGAAGACAGCACAGTATGACTAATCCTAATCCTGTTAAAACTTGTCTTGCAAAGTAACTCTGAGAGTAATAATGCTCAACATAACAGCTTGTCTCAATTTTTCTTCCATTGTTGTCAGTTTCAGCTCCAGATCTAGTGCTGGTCATGTGACACAGTGGGCATGAAGTGTTGATTTGTTACCAGGACTGAAATACACCGTTACGGTCAGGTAACTGAATACACAGCTTGTCTTCTTAACATATCTTTTACTGACATATCTCTCAAGTTGCTGTTTTGTAAATAATTGTAACATCCAATATGTCTTGACAAGATCATACTAGAGTTTTGAATGTACATGTACAATGGTTGTGCAAACATCCGTACTTTCTAATTATAAAGACAGATCTCGCTTTCTTTTCTTTTTTTTTTTATTTATTTTTTTTCCAAGTCTTTTGGGTTTCTAATAACATGACAGGAATGGGCCCCATTCCTAAGTCAAAGTACAGTTAAAGTTCATGAAACTAGTATTGTTTCACATTTTACAGTTCTCCACTATGACTTTATTTAACAACAAATGATCCTTTGTTCCATATGACTTTCTTTTATTGAACCTTTGGTTCTACTGCCATAATTGAGTTTTCTTCTAAATGACTATAAACTCTGAAGGCATCAATTTCAGTGTATAGTTTATACGTTGCTGGAAGGCAAGTTACTGGTCTATAATTTTTAGGGTAGCTTGCAGGTTCACTTTTAAGTAGGAGCATTGCTTTTCTGGTTGTTAACCAGGTTGGTGTCTGTTCAGGGTGTGTATATAAATAGTTCTTATTCACAGCTAAATCTTCGTGCAAGATGTTAATACTTTTAGCCAGTACTGCATCTGGTCCTGGGGTTTCCAATTAGAGGCTTTTCATAACTTTGTTTCAATGTCTCTGGCTGTTATTTCATCCTGTTTCATATCCTCTACCTTTAAACTTTTTATTCTTTCTTTTACTACTTCTATACATTTAGCATCTTTGTTATGTTCTACAGAATCTTCATAAATACTTCTCCAAAATGTATCTATTTCTTCTTTTTTTGGTGGTCTTTCAATTCCTTTTTACCTTATTTCCCAATTCTCTGTAAAACCTTTTTGGGGTCATCAATAAATTGCTTATTTTGTACTTTTCCTTTATATTTAACTGCATATCTTCTAAGTTTTTCTGCCTGCGCTGAGATTTTTAGTTTGTTATTTGCAATAGTGCATAACAGATCCTGGTCTCTTCTAATACTGCGCATTGCTTTTACTACATCTATCTGTCTTAGTATTTTTGTTGATCTGTTCCCTCCTCTATACTCTTCTAACAGTGACACTTCTTGTCTTAATTGCTTTATAGTTTTCTCTATTTGATATTTCCATGACGGTATTCAATTTCTTCCCTTCCTTTCCCTTACAACCCTCTGTTTTTGTGGTAGAACTTTATCAGTTATTAATTTAGCTGCACAGTAATATATCCTGTTTACTTCTGTTCTATCGCATGGATCTCTATGGACAGTCCTAATTACTGTGTTCATTTGTTTTATCAAACCTCTGACTTTTTGGATTTTAGTGAACTTCTGCATAGGTTCATAGGTTCATAGGTTCAAGTTCAGCCTATAGTTTTTGGTACAACGGGGCCTATTTTTTGGGGGAACTAACCCCCCTTTTTTGCTGTCTGTCTGTCCCATTATTTGACTGGTATCTGGGGTATGGGGGTATATCTGGTAATCCCTGGGTACATTCAAGATTTCTCTCCTTTGGTCAATGCCTCTTGGTGCTCTGCCTCACATCTGCCTTCCATATATAGGGATTTTTATCTTGTGAATGAAAGTCTCCCTCCAGCCCATCTATCACAGCCGTGTCGAAGCTTCTCCCTCTTGTCGCCTCTTGTGGCTCTGGACTTGATTTAGATTTTTGAGCATATTACGGCATCATATTCATCTTGTCTGTTGTTGACAAAGGTCACCCAAAGGTCAGGTAAGCTCAGAGTGTTTCATGGCGAGAGTTGGAGCCTGAGTTCTGGCGTCGGGCAGACAGTGATGATGTTTGAGACCCTCCTTTTTTGTGGTGAACTTTTTTGCCCTCTCCAGCTGCTGCAGTGGGTGGTCAGATACATTCGAATGTGGGCATTGTACCCAATCATTGGTCTGATGGTGATGAGTATAGGGGAGACTATCCTTGATCTAGATGAGATGAAATCCTCAATTTCTTTCATTGATCTTAATATGTCTATCTATCTGTATTAAATCAAGAAACTCTTCTCTTAGCTAATTTTCTTCTAAACTGAGGACACATTTTTTGTTTACAATTTCCTGTGGCCATTCTACAGAAAGTTCTATAGCATTTTCCTGTGGTACATTCTCTTCAATTTCATCCTGTGCCATCCATTGCTGTGTCACATGGGAACTCACTGGCGTATCACACATCAGCATTGACAGCGTCAAAGTTTCCACAGTTTCCAGTTCCTTCCCTTGCTATCCAGCTTCATGTGAATGTTTATACTGGTTTCCTGTGGAAGGCTCCAAAATATCTTCATATGGCACCTGACCAATTGCTTCCCATTCTACTGGTTTCCCCTTAATTTGGATAGCCATTTTTCTATCCTGTTGTGGTGCTTTCTGAATTAGATTTTCTACACTGAATCCTTTACTTCGCAGGTACTCCATAAACCTCTGTTTCTTTTTCTTTAACTTTTCCATTACTAATCTCCTTTTCTACTTTTCCTCTTTGTCCTCTTATTTTTTGTATTGTAAAGTTTTCCATGTCCGAATTCCTTTGCCTGTATTTCTCTTTAAATATCTTTGGTGCTGCTTTTTTGTATTGGTTAGTTTTGCTTTCTCTTTTGCATAAACATTACACCATATTAAATCTCTTTTTCTTTCCCATGTCCATATTTCTTCTTCAGATGTCTCCTGATCTTCCTGCTTCTCCCTACTTTGGGGACTTGCTCCATCATGCATTGAAACCTGTATTACACTTTCTACACCAAATCCTTCACTTCACAGGCACTCCATAACTTCATCTTCTATTTTTTAACTTCTACTTTACTAATCTTCTTTTCTACATTCCCTTGTTGTGATATTTTTTTCATTGTAAACTTTTCCATATCTGGATGCCTTTGCCTGTATTTCTCTTCAAATATTTTTGGAGCTGCCTTCTTTATATTGATTAATTTGGCTTTCTCCTTTGCATAAATATTGCACCAAATCAAATCTCTCTTTCTTTCCCATGTCCAAAATTCTTTTCTATACTTTTCAAAAATTTCTAGGTTTTGTTGTTTATATTTTCACACTTCCCCAGATGCTTCTTTTTCCAAACAGATCAAAGTTTCGTGATCTATGTACTGTTTTTCAAAAATGTGTTGTATTAATGAATACAAATTTTATTTGAGGCTTCTGATAGTTTCTCTTGTGGAAGTATTTTTCTTTCCTCTCATTTCTCCCTTAATCATTTTGTATATTTCTGTCTGGAAATTCTGTGCTTTTTGCAAAATAGTAACAATACATAATTTCTTTCTTATCCTTAATAGTTCACTTTATTGTCTTTATGGCTCTTCTTTGGCCTATCAGTTTTTGTGATTTTTGTGGACTCCTATTTCCTTCTACAACAGGGGGGATATCACTCTCTGGGGCTTGCCTGGCCCCATTGTAGGAATGTTTCCATATTTTGAAGATTCTACACTGTCATATTTTCCAGTTCTGGCACCAGTGTGCCTACCAGGATTTGACATGTTTTTAATCCCGGGTCTTGTGCATCTAGTTATCTTTTTAATTTTTAACCTACTTCTGTCCATGATATATACTATATAAATACAATCTATATATCAGTGTTGTCTTGGTGAGAGTTTGTGAAAAACAGGGTCCACCTCATGAAGGTACTCACCAAGACTTGAGGATGAATTCAGTTTCAGCAATGCTACTCTCCCTTGCTTGCTGACTTATCTCTCCATTTGGGCGCTCTCTTTCCCTAGGGGGAGATGCAATGACAAGTAAAGTATCTGTTAAAAGTTTGTGCACATAATATGAAGGATTCCTGTCACTTCATCGACTAAGTTCATTGAGGGTAAATACAGTAAAGCTGTTAAGATTCTGTACATGTGATATGAAGGGTTCCTGTCAATTCACTGACTGCAGTTTCGATAAAGGAAAAGCATTAATAGAAAACCAGTGAAATTACTTTCATTGATAGAAGAATTTCCATCTTTCAACACTGTTGTGCAACCATGAGTTGGTATATATAGGTTTGGGTGGTACAGAGGGGCTTGTCCCCTGCAAATAAAGTATGCTCCTGAGGTTTGATGAAAATAGTTTCGGCAAATGTCTTTTAATGTTCATCAAAACTGCTGTCAATTAGTCAACATGCATTCATAATGAATATGAACTAAAGCTTAAATCTTCATGTTATGTTCCCATTCCTGGCATTATAAAATAAACAATGACACAATAACTTTTTATGTTTCAAGTACCTTGACAGATTAACAGGCAACTGTCATGTAATACTGGTTGATCAGTCCTAGCAAAACCATTAGGAACTATTCCAAGGCCAACCTCCCTTTACTAAGCAACACCTTGGCTAAATTCCAAGCACCACAAAACCCAGTAAACTTCATAGCATATGCTGAGCCATTTACAACATTTCTGTACAGCCATATTGTTAGCTGTATAGAGTGAGCTGTACCCACTCATATTATGAATAACACAAACTCAAAAGGCAAGCCAACGTGCTGGAATCACAAAATCAATCAGTTAATATAATAAAAGAAAAAAATCTTGGCCAGGCATTAGAGGAACTAAGCCATACATACTAAAAGCCCCCTGACCAATCTAAACAGGCAGCTAAAAGTGGTCATATTGTAAAGGCTAAATTTGAAGGAAAAAATAGCTTTTCAGGCAAAGGACAACCACAAAGCTTTCTACAGCTATGTCTGTTAACCACAGGGGAAATATCATTTACAATAAGTTTTACACATTGTTGTGCATCACCCACACTGAACGGAGGCCATTATCAACTTTTTTGCTGACAGATTCAGCTTAAATTTCAACCCCTACTACCCTTCTGATAGTCCAAAGGAAATACTGCATACCAAAATCAACCCAGCCATTACTAAGGACCAGGTCATCAATGCACATTCCAAAGCCAAAAACACTCCAGTGATGGGCTCTGATAACATCCCAGGATGTTTAATAAATAGCATGAAACATGACCTCTCTGGTCTGCTTGAATCACTTTTCAACTGGAGCCTTCAGTCAGGTTTTGTGTCCAAGGAAGGGAAGATGGCTACAGTCATTCCTCTGCACAAAGGAGGTCGAACCACTGATCTGGGTAATTACAAGCCCATAAGTCTTACCAGCCTCATATGCAAGGCCATGGAAAGAATCTTCATGAACATGATAAATGAGGACATAGGTAACCTACAACGCTGGACCCATCATAATTCATCTTTGTTAAAAGAAGGTCATGCCTATTAAACCTGGTGGATCTTTTAGAAAGGGTCAACAAAGCACTGGATGTAGGTAAGACACAGCTTACCTCAACCTGCCCAAGGCTTTTAATACAACACCCCACTCAGGCATTATAGAGAAGCTCACTAATTCAGGTATAAGCCCTTTTATAACCTGATGGATAGCCCTAACCGGCTCACTGATAGGACTCAAGAGGTCAAAACAGGTGAGACCACCTCCACCAAGATGCCAGTCACTAGTGGAGTCCCCCAGGGCTCGGTATTGGGCTCGCTCCTTTTTGGCAGCTGTTTCTCTGAAATGGAAGCAAATGCTGAAGCTTTATGGCTGACTGAGTTTGCAGATGATTGCAGGCTGGGGGTCATCATCAACTCACCTGCAGACACTAGCATTCTTTAAGAAGGTCTATCTCTAACTAACAAATGGTGCCAAAGCCATGGTCTTAAACACTGTGCTAAGAAATGCATAATTGTAATCTTTGGGAAGTCAACCATCCTGTCTAATTACCATGTTGACAATACTCCCTTAAGAGTCGACCCAGTGGTCAGGGATCTGGGTAAGCACATAGACAGTAGCCTTACCTTCAACTACCTCATGGTCACTGTGGTGAGGAAATCCTTTTATGTTGTGCAATTTATAAGTAAGGGCATGGCATCTAGATCCAAATAAGTAATTTTCCCACTGTACTCTGCCCTTATCACACAAATCACAGAGTACAATGCTCACCTTGGTATGTTCCTCTAAAAGCATATGCAGCAATTAGAGTGAACTCAGAGTTTTCTTACAAAAAGAATATACGGTGTAACAAACCTGCCTTATGCAGAGCACCTTAAAGCCTTTTCATCCACCCAGTCTCCTATAGATTGTTCAGAGGTGATCTATGTCTGGCTTACAAGGTAACCACAAAGCCCTACACTTATGAATCTCCTACATATTTGTAAGTCAAACAGTACCAGAAATACAAAGTCTGAGGACCTGAATTTTGTCTATGATATAAACAGAACATGCTGGAGAGACAGATATGTATCCCAGAGACTGTACCACCTATGGAACAGACTTCCCATCCATGTGAAGGTGAGTCAGTCTATTACCCAGTTTAGCCACAACCTAAACCAGTGGATGGGGAATAGGCAATTTTGACTGGGCATGGCACCCATGTCTCTTATAGACACAGGTAGCTTATAAAGGGTCTACATTACATCAACGAACGCTTAAAAAAGCAAACAGTGATTAATTGACCCTATGTAAGCAAAAGCTTACAATGTCGAACTGTCAGAACAGTGATTTTTTTCCAAGGGAAAAAAATCGCTGTTCCAACAAAAAAAAAAAAAGAAAACACTTCAAAACATTACATTAAGTGGGGGGCTTCACCCCCCCCACACACACCCCTACTTAAATATGCCAACTCCGAGACCCCACTACAGTGCCTAAAATGGCAAAGTAACGAAGCAGCCAAGTGAATTCTTTCCCAGGGAAAGAATTTGCTTAAAAGCCACTTCGATATTTGTCTTTTCTGTTTGAACAAGATGCATTTGAAAGAATGCGTCTTCGGTCTTGTAATAGGAACCCCTTATAAATGCCTGTCTCTCAATGTCCGGACATCATTACTTTTTTGAGAAAAGTTGGCTTGACTTAGCAAGTCCCCCCCCCCAGGTTGTCAGCCTAGTAACAATCTATGAATCTACATGTAAAATGTAGCATTTAATCATATTTGGTTCAATTTATTTGACCGACACCAACTTTTGCACGCTATCATCTGCCAAATTCTTTAAGTGTAGAAACTTCCGTAATGATGATACAATCAGAGATACCAGCCTTAGAACAACTGTATCCATAAAAAGAAGGTCACTGGCTTCCACTTGAATTTTTTGCCATAGGTTATAATACTGATAGCAGATCTTAAGTTATTAAACTTATTATCTGTGGTTAGCTGCAGTGTGCATGTCTTCTAAAAGCCCCATTAAAGAAACATAAAATTTTGTTAGTAAAATCCAGAAACAACCAGTAGGTAATGTGTGCAATCCAAAAAACATTAGCAAGTTAGTAAGACTTCTGACAATTATAAAAAGAGATGTTCACAAATAAATTTATAGGACTGGAGAGTGAGAAAAAGAAATAAAATTAAACGAGCCATGTTAACACTGAGATGGACACTGGTGGCATCTTAGGTACAGTGGAAGGGAGACTGTTGTACTTACTGGAGAACAATGCAGCACGAGCATTTGACATAAAAATATCAAAGTTGTTATGTGCTGTGATAGTGGTACTGGAAAGAATACTCCAGCTCACAAGTATAACAATTTCAAGTACTCTGGATGCTGGTCTTGGCATTATGCTGTTGGTATCAAAACAGCTGTTAAGTATTCCTTCAGAGGAAAAGAGAGGTGAGATTATCATCTTATTCCAAAGCAGTATATATACAGTGCAGTGTTTATTTATTAACATTTGATAACATGATAAATAAAATGACCAAAAGACCTTCTTCAGTCAAGACCTGGGACAGAGGCAGTTAAATATCAATCAAATGCAAGCACAAAGCAAGTATGTCCACTGGAATGATGGCATGGTAAAATCAAGCAGAAAACATTTACAAACACAATAATTAAATAGTACAAAAACAGATACTACAGAAAAAATATTTGTCTAACAAAATACATAAAATTAGATTCAAAGCAGTTAGGTATTAAAAGAAAACAAAATGTGGCATCAGATGTTAAACGATGCCAGGGCACTTCTATGGGCTTGGCTTGTAAAGGCTCCAGGGCAAATTACCTAGTAAACACCTATGAAACACACAGCTGGATGCATATAAAACAGTCTCATAACAATCAGCAGTATGAACAGAATGAGTGTTAAGTAGGATACATTCAAGTTTTAAAGTGATAGCATAACATATATGCAATGGAAGGGAAATATGGCCTTACGGTATGAACAACACAGAAATAAGTTATTACAAAAGATAACAGGAAGGAACAGAAGAACATGGAATGCAGAAAAAAAATAAGAAAATAATTTATTTATTATTATTTATTTATTTGCATTAGTTTACCAGGATTGTCCACTGGGCTTAAGAGAGCCCATTTTTAGTGGAGACCCAGGGAGAAAAGCTCCACATATAACAAAATATGCAAAACACACAATTATTTACATAAAGTAAATGCTAAGCATAGTTACAAAATTAAGTTAAATTGCATTAGAGATTCATTCAATGCAGTTAGATGAGATTTATTCAATGCAGTTAGATGTCCCAGAATAGGATATCAAGCATAACTTAAAGCATCTATATTATGTGATAGAAGCTTTAGTTAGTCGAGTAACTAAAGCACGATCACTAAATATCGAAAACGCAAAACCGTGAATGGCAGTTTCCACACAGGGAACCAATGCCGTAGTCCCAACAAAAATATTAAACACAAATTAAGTGGGGGGCTTCACCCCCACACCACCCCTAACTAAATATATCAACTCTGAGATTGCTCCACATTGTAGAAAGGGCAAAATCTGTGTAATGGCCAAACAAATTATTTCCCTGCGTGGAAATTGCCATTCGCGGTTTTGTGTTTTCGACATTTAGTGATCGAGCTTTAGTTACTCGACTAACTAAAGCTTCGATCACATAATATAGAACCTAACTTAAATAGGTTATTGGAGAAATATAAGTCTGATAGGTAAAAAAAGATAAAAGAGTACACAACTATGAACTACTTGTTTAAATGTCTAGAGAAGAAAGGGGATGAGAGGAGATATAAGGTAGGAGTAATAAAATATTATTGAAGGGGGAGTCAGGTTTTGAAGAGAATGGAATTGTTGCACGTACATTTCAATGAAGAGGAACAATGTTGTTTAAGGAGTTTTTTGAAGCTAGTTGAATTGCTAGTGGCCCTGCCAGATGCAGGGAGAGAGTTCCACATTTTGGTTATGGTTAAAGAGTAAAGCATCTGACTGGCAGTTGTTTGTTTTTTCTACTTTCAGGAGTAATTGGTTTTTGGATGTGAGTTGCCTATTAGGGTGGTACGTGGTAAGTAGGTTAGTAAGGGCAGGACAATCATCAGGTTTATATATGATTTTGTTAAAATTAATTGAAGGAAAGAAAGATGGAGAGGAAGTTCGTGCCAGTCAAGACGATGAAGAGACAGACAGTGACAGTAGGAGAAGCTGGCACCGGATGCAAATTTGTCCACTTTATTGTAGCACATTTTTAAACTGAATCTCAAAGAAGACTGGATATTGGTATGGAAAGGGGCATCATACAGGAGAGAAGGTAATAGAAAGGCAGACGCAAGGGTTTGGTGGAACAGTTGAGTATGTTTTTATACCTGTAGAGCATACCAAGTTGTTGGTTATTTTTTTAATGTTATTGTGTATGTGCAGGTCGAAAGTTAGGTGTTTGTCTATAATTACACCAAGAAGTTTTGTGTGTGAGACAACATCAATAGTAGTTTTCTTATGGGCTTGAATGGTTAATTCTTTTCTATTTAGAGGAGTATTTTTTAGGAGTAAAAATCACTAGTTTGGTTTTATTATGGTTTAGGGCTAGGTGGTTGCCTGTCATCCAAGTTTTGGTAGTAGTAACAGCACTTTGGGTGATTCGTTGAAGTTCTGATATGGAACTATCAGTGCAGATGATAGTGGAGTCATATGCATATTGGATAATAGATGCATGAGTTAGAATGGCGTGAAAGTCGTTGATAAAGATGCTGAAGAGAAGGGGTCCTAATATAGATCCTTGGGGAACACCAGTGGAAGTAAGAAGAAAAGGGGAGAAAGAGTCTTGCCATTTAGTTGATTGCTGTCTATTTGTAAGATAGCTGTTGAACCAGGTGAGGGAAGAGGCTGAGATGCCAAGGTGAGAGAGTTTAGAGAGAAGGGGGTGGGAGACAGTGTCAAAGGCCTTGGAGAGATCAAGAAAGAGAGATGGGATTAACTTACTAGTGTTGCGAGCATGACTGATGGTATCTAAGAAAGATGAGGGCAGTAGTGGTACTTTGGCCTGACCTAAAACCATGCTGGTTGGGGGAAATAATTTTATTATGAAGGCAGTTGTTAAGAAGTTGAAGATGGATGCATTTTTTCAAGGATCTTGCAAATTGGAGAGAAGATAGCTATGGGACGAAAGTTAGAGGCTTCTGTGCTGTTCCCACCTTTATGTAGGGGGAGAATATATGCCTTTTTCCAGATATATGACATGTAGGGCTCAATTATGGATCTGTTTATGAGAATACTTACAGGGTAGGTGATAGAGTGTGCTGCTATTTACAGGAATTTGGAAGGTAGATTGTCAGGGGCATTTGTGCAAGGTTTTAGTTTCAGTAATAATTTTTTGATAAATGAAGTGGGGATGGGAGAAAATGAAAAGCAATGTGAAGGAGGGTTATTAAAGATTTGAGTAGTTTTAATAGCGGTATTAAGTGAAATGTAAAGAATGGAATGGGGAAAGAAGCAGTTAAATTGATTATAGTATATAAGAAGTAATTGTTAAAAAGAGATGTTATTTCAAAAGAGGCTTTACCAGAATTTGGACAGGGATTGTTTTTTGTGCAAGGATTTAGAAGGGAAGTAATGGACTTCCAGAATAGTTTAGGATTGTGTTTGTGTTGGTTTTGTACAGAAAGGTAATATGCTTTCTTATCCTGAATAACAAGATGCTTTGCTTGATTGCAAAGTTGCTTATAAGGTTCAAGGTTAATGGAGTTTTTGTTTTTGCCAAAGTTTCCAGGCTTTGGCCCTGGCAGTCATGAGTTGTTTAGTGGGTCTGGAGAGCCACAATGTATGGTTGAATTTAGTTCTTTTTTGACGGATTGGGGCTAGTTTATTTAATGCCCTGAGAAATGCTGAGTTGAAAAAATTAACAGCTTCATCAACAGGTAGGGTTTTTAGAGATTCCCAATTGAGGTTAGATAAGGTTTCATTAAAAGTGACCAAGTTAAATTGAGACATGTTTCTGGTTTGTTTGTACTGGTGCTTATTTGGAGGTGTAGGAGAATTTCATATTACATAAGCAGGGCGGTGGTCACTAATGCTGTTTGGTAATGTGCAGGAGGAAGAGATATTGTGAGGATTAGAGACTAGGATCCAATCTAAAACTGAACCCTTGTCATTGTTTTTATTTGGGTGAGTTATATCGTGAATTAATTGAGTAAAGTTGTAAAGGCTAAATGTTGGTACCAGGGTTGTGGTGAGAGGAGTCAAGCCAGTTAATACCGACATCCCCCAGGATAATAGTTTCATTTTCAATGTTTTGTGATAACCAAGCAAGGATTTCCTCACGTAAGGGAATGTTGTTTCCTCAAAAAAATAACAGACACAAACCAAGAAACTAGAAGCGGATCAAAGCAGTGAAGAAAGGCAAGAAAACAACTCCGGCAGTAACAGGACAGTGTAGTTTATTTAATGAAGCGCTTTTCGTCTGCAAACATATGCAGACTTCTTCAGACATTAAACACTAGTAGCTGAGGAACTTAAGTAGTACTATGCTCATTAGTAATAACCTAATGAACAATCACATAAAAGCAACCTAATTAAACATTTAAAATTAATTACTCTCATATTAAGTTAAAATCTGTGATTCATTCGCATAAAGCAACTATGCTAAAGTACAAAAGTTAAAAACCTAATCTTCTAACCATACTAGGCTAAACAAATATTTACAGTGCTAAAAGTAAATGCACATTACTAATAAAAAATATTTTGATATTATCATAAATACAGTGGTATTACACCATAGATGCAGGCAAAGTGGACACATAGATAAATTATCTAGACAAATTTTTAAGTTTTAAGAGGCTGCTAATAGAGCAGCTATCGTTCAATCCTGGTGTCATATATGCATTTAATCTGATTTGCCAACGTAGTTCTGATGCTTCCAAAAATAAGTGTTTAGGAACCCGCTTGTTCTCAATTATCTGGTCTATCACCATGAATCTAAAATAGTGATCATTGTGCTGGGTAATGTGTTTGGCAAGTGCGTTTTCTGGTTTACCTTTACTAATGGCGTATTGATGTTCAGAATACGCTCTTTAAGTCTACGCTCTGTCTTGTCAACATAAAAACCTGCACATTTTTGGCATTGGGCTAAGTAGACTACCATCCTAGAGTTGCAGGTACACCTACAATGTATATCAAAACTAATATTATTAATTGTGAATCTATTAGATTCATAGATATGTCTGCACTGATTGCAATTTTGGCATTTGAACATACCCGGCGTTCGTGTAAAGTTGCCATCAGGTTGTTCTAACAGTGCTTTCAGGTTTTTACCTCTCCTAAAGGTGACTCCAGGCTTGTCACCCACCTTACCCAATACTACACTGTTGGAACGAAAAATGTTCCAATTCTTAATGATAATATCCATAATAAGATGGCTGTTATTACAGTATGTCAGAATTAATCTATTGTTAAAACAAGTATCTAATTCTCGACGTTCAACTTGCAAGGGTTCTACAGTATTACAACTCTCTGAGTGTGGAACAATTTTAAGAATAGGTTGGTAAGTGCCATTCCGTCTCTTATTAGTAACCTCCTTTACCAAACTTTCAAGTAATTCAGGTGGATACCCTCTATGAAGGAACATATTCATAAGTGTTTTACATTCATCCAGGAAGTCGTCTTCTAGACTTACCATCCGGGCTGCTCTAACAAGTTGCCCTTTAACTACCGACTTTTTTTGGTAGTTAGGGTGGCAACTGCTAAAATGGAGGAAAGAGTTGGAGTGTGTAGGCTTCCTATATATGGTAGCAACATAACTGTTCAGCTCCCAGTTTTTTGCTAACCAGATATCCAAATATGCAATAGCATCAACACCAAAATTAGAGGTAAAGGACAGAAAGTCGGTAGATGTGTTAAACGAATCCAAAATCTGTTTGCTATCTTCTTCACTACCCTCTAATAATATAAATATGTCATCCAGGTACCGGGTATAGTACCTGATCTTAGACATGAGGGTTTGATTATTCAATACTTTCTCCTTTTCCCAGTAAGCCATTACAATATTGGCCAAACTGGCCCCACAAGGTGACCCCATGGCCACCCCTGTTTTTTGGAGATAAAAATTCTCACCAAGCATGAAATAGTTGTTGAATAAAATCATATCTAAAAGTTCAAGTACTAGTGAGATTTCATCAGATGGGGCGCCTCTATTGTTAAGAAAAAAGGCCACCCACTCAGTCGCAATCTGTAGGGGGATACAAGTGTACAAATCCTTGACATCTATTGTCAAGAAGTTGTAGTAGTTGTTAAATGTGAACTCCCCTACTTTTGCTAGAAAGGACCATGAGTCTTTGCAAATTTGTTCTTCATCCTGCAAATATTTCTGTAAAATAGTGTCGACCAGTTTGGCACAGGGGTAAGTTGGAGAACCTCTTCCATCAACTAATGGCCGCATGGGGGGGGTTTCGAGATCCTTGTGAATCTTAGGGATCCCAAAGAGACAGGGAAATCTCGGAAATAAGGTAGTACGGTATTTGTTTTGCTCTTGGTCTAGTCTACCTTCAAGGAACATTTCGTCTAAGTTGTTTTTGATTTTGCGGTAAGCATTACTAACTTCAGACCTAGAACTTACAGAATATGCCTCATTAGAAAGTAAGTCTAGCATTCTGTCAAAATAGTCAACTTTGTCGAATACTACAACTCCCACGCCTTTGTCAGGTTTACAAATGCGTAAGCAATGTGACTTCACAAATTCAAGCAATAACATTTCTTCCTTACAAATATCATTGATTCTGACATTTGATGAATATAGCTTCCTATCCCTTAAGTCAAGTTCACACATGTTTTCGAAACATTGAATTAAAGGATGTAACGGAGGGTACCAACAGAAATGCAATCAACAGAGACTGTAACCATCAGTTCTGTCAGCAACAATGTCCTTTCCCTTAACTTCGAGACAGGACTTGTGAATGCTGACAATAATACATCTTGCGTTACACCCCTATAAACTTGCTTTCTATTCCAGTTACAAGTCCAGTGAATGTTCTAGATAGGAGCTACTCTGCACTTACTGATCAGGATGTGAGACCAGTTATCTCCACAAATCATATAGGAGATTTTAACATCTATAATTTTTCCTCTGTTCCTGTACCGAATGAACTAGCAGATTTTTTGTCTAAAGGACATACGTATGTCCCTCAACAAAAGTTGGACCTAGTGGGGACTATCATTGACATTAAATTGTTTACTCGCAAGTTGAATTTCAACTTGCTGTTCGACCACAATACTGACAGTAACAATACATATGGTAACTCTATCAGGGTCCCTAGTCTGTACAACCCTCCGTTACATCCTTTAATTCAATGTTTTGAAAACATGTGTGAACTTGACTTAAGGGATAGGAAGCTATATTCATCAAATGTCGGAATCAATGATATTTGTAAGGAAGAAATGTTATTGCTTGAATTTGTGAAGTCACATTGCTTACGCATTTGTAAACCTGACAAAGGCGGGAGAGTTGTAGTATTCGACAAAGTTGACTATTTTGACAGAATGCTAGACTTACTTTCTAATGAGGCATATTCTGTAAGTTCTAGGTCTGAAGTTAGTAATGCTTACCGCAAAATCAAAAACAACTTAGACGAAATGTTCCTTGAAGGTAGATTAGACCAAGAGCAACACAAATACCTTACTACCTTATTTCCGAGATTTCCCTGTCTCTTTGGGATCCCTAAGATCCACAAGGATCTTGAAAACCCCCCCATGCGGCCATTAGTTGATGGAAGAGGTTCTCCAACTTACCCCTGTGCCAAACTGGTCGACACTATTTTACAGAAATATTTGCAGGATGAAGAACAAATTTGCAAAGACTCATGGTCTTTTCTAGCAAAAGTAGGGGAGTTCACATTTAACAACTACTACAACTTCTTGACAATAGATGTCAAGGATTTGTACACTTGTATCCCCCTACAGATTGCGACTGAGTGGGTGGCCTTTTTTCTTAACAATAGAGGTGCCCCATCTGATGAAATCTCACTAGTACTTGAACTTTTAGACATGATTTTATTCAACAACTATTTCATGCTTGGTGAGAATTTTTATCTCCAAAAAACAGGGGTGGCCATGGGGTCACCTTGTGGGGCCAGTTTGGCCAATATTGTAATGGCTTACTGGGAAAAGGAGAAAGTATTGAATAATCAAACCCTCATGTCTAAGATCAGGTACTATACCCGGTACCTGGATGACATATTTATATTATTAGAGGGTAGTGAAGAAGATAGTAAACAGATTTTGGATTCGTTTAATACATCTACCGACTTTCTGTCCTTTACCTCTAATTTTGGTGCTGATGCTATTGCATATTTGGATATCTGGTTAGCAAAAAAAGAGGAGTTGAACAGTTATGTTGCTACCATATATAGGAAGCCTACACACTCCAACTCTTTCCTCCATTTTAGCAGTTGCCACCCTAACTACCAAAAAAAGTCGGTAGTTAAAGGGCAACTTGTTAGAGCAGCCCGGATGGTAAGTCTAGAAGACGACTTCCTGGATGAATGTAAAACACTTATGAATATGTTCCTTCATAGAGGGTATCCACCTGAATTACTTGAAAGTTTGGTAAAGGAGGTTACTAATAAGAGACGGAACGGCACTTACCAACCTATTCTTAAAATTGTTCCACACTCAGAGAGTTGTAATACTGTAGAACCCTTGCAAGTTGAACGTCGAGAATTAGATACTTGTTTTAACAATAGATTAATTCTGACATACTGTAATAACAGCCATCTTATTATGGATATTATCATTAAGAATTGGAACATTTTTCGTTCCAACAGTGTAGTATTGGGTAAGGTGGGTGACAAGCCTGGAGTCACCTTTAGGAGAGGTAAAAACCTGAAAGCACTGTTAGAACAACCTGATGGCAACTTTACACGAACGCCGGGTATGTTCAAATGCCAAAATTGCAATCAGTGCAGACATATCTATGAATCTAATAGATTCACAATTAATAATATTAGTTTTGATATACATTGTAGGTGTACCTGCAACTCTAGGATGGTAGTCTACTTAGCCCAATGCCAAAAATGTGCAGGTTTTTATGTTGGCAAGACAGAGCGTAGACTTAAAGAGCGTATTTACGAACATCAATACGCCATTAGTAAAGGTAAACCAGAAAACGCACTTGCCAAACACATTACCCAGCACAATGATCACTATTTTAGATTCATGGTGATAGACCAGATAATTGAGAACAAGCGGGGGGTTCCTAAACACTTATTTTTGGAAGCATCAGAACTACGTTGGCAAATCAGATTAAATGCATATATGACACCAGGATTGAACGATAGCTGCTCTATTAGCAGCCTCTTAAAACTTAAAAATTTGTCTAGATAATTTATCTATGTGTCCACTTTGCCTGCATCTATGGTGTAATACCACTGTATTTATGATAATATCAAAATATTTTTTATTAGTAATGTGCATTTACTTTTAGCACTGTAAATATTTGTTTAGCCTAGTATGGTTAGAAGATTAGGTTTTTAACTTTTGTACTTTAGCATAGTTGCTTTATGCGAATGAATCACAGATTTTAACTTAATATGAGAGTAATTAATTTTAAATGTTTAATTAGGTTGCTTTTATGTGATTGTTCATTAGGTTATTACTAATGAGCATAGTACTACTTAAGTTCCTCAGCTACTAGTGTTTAATGTCTGAAGAAGTCTGCATATGTTTGCAGACGAAAAGCGCTTCATTAAATAAACTACACTGTCCTGTTACTGCCGGAGTTGTTTTATAGGTTCATAGGTTCATAGGTTCATACTAGGCTATCTGCCCAAGGGCATTTATAAGCCTAGCCCATAGTTATGTGGCTTTCGCCACCCCTTTAGTTTGAATAAAAACTATGCCTATCATTTTTCTGTGCCTCTGTCAAGCAGTGACACTGAAGTAATCCCTGGGGTATATCTGCGATCTCCCATCCATTGGTCAAGATTCCTCTTGAACAAGGCCAGCGAGGTGCTCTGCCTCACATGTACCAGGATTTTGTTCCACAGCATAGGGAGTCTCTGGGTGATGAATCTGTCCCTCCAGCACGTTCTATTTATAACCGTGTCAAGGTTTAAGTCTCCTGCCCTTGTGGTTCTGAGGGATCTAGATTTTTGAGGTGAAGCATATTCATCAAATCTGGGTTTGACATGGCCTTATATGTCAGGCACAGGTCACCTCTGAGCAAGCGGTATGAGACTGAATAAAGCTGGAGTTCTTTCAGTCGGGCAGCATAAGACATATTTTTGAGACCCTTTATCCTTTTGGTGAGGAACTTTTGGGGCCTTTCAAGCTGCATCAGGTGTCTGGTCAGATACATTCGAACGGGCATTGTACTCAATCATAGGTCTAATGAGTGATGAGTACAGGGGACGATGACCTCCCTTGATCTAGATGTGAATCCCTTCATGATCAGGTGGGCGATATAGAAGGTTTTCCTAACTACTTTAGCAACATGAGTGTCAAACGAAGACTACTGTCAACTTGGGTCCCCAGATCCCTGATGACTTTTTCTGTGCTCAGTGGATTGTCACCTATATGGTAGCTAGGGGTAACCTTGTTTTTCCCGAAGGGTATGACTATGCATTTTTGGCGTTTAACTTCAGGCCATGGCTCTGGCACCAGTTATCCATTTCTGTGAGGCCCTTCTGGAGGATATCTGTGTCAGATGTGTTTTCGACTATGGCGCCCAGTTTGTAGTCATCTGCAAACTTTGTCAGCCATAACCCTCCTGTGTTTGCTTGTACTTCAGAAAAGTAGATGCCGAACAAGAGTGGACCCAGGACTGAGCCCTGTGGGACACCACTTGTGACAGGCTTTGAGTCTGACATGGCTCCAGCAACTCTGACCCTGTGGGTTCTGTCGCTTAGCCAGTTTGCAACCCATCTTGTGATGTATGGGTTTACATTCAAGCTGATGAGTTTTTCGATGATACCTGAGTGGGGTATTGTGTCGAAGGCCTTTGCCAGGTCGAGGTAGGCTGTATGGACTGCCTTTCCTCATCAATGGCCTTGGTGACTGTCTCGAAAAAGTCAACCAAGTTTAAGAGGCAGGATCTGCCTTTGACAAAGCCAAACTGGGTTGGATCCAAAGTCTGCAAGTTCCCTATGTCTTTATTTATGAGTTCCATTATGATCCTCTCCATGGCTTTGCAGATAAGGCTTGTCAAGCTAATGGGGCGGTAATTTCCAGGGTCTGTGGAGGCACCGCCCTTATGAAGTGGGACCACAGTCGCCGTCGCCACTCCTTGGGTGCGTATCCTGAGGTGAGGCTAAGATTAAACAGCTGTCCTAACTGTGGGTTTAATTCCTCGTTGAGTTCATGAAGCACACAGCCGGGGACACCATCCGGTCCCATGGATGCTGTGTTTTTGCCTTAGTGAGGGCAGTTCTCACCTGGGCGTTGGAGATGTTTGGGGGCTACAATCCTCTGGAATAGATATCTCTCCTTTTGGGGAGGGGAGAAGTTTGCACTGAACCTGTCAGCCAGTATGTTAGCAATGTGTGTAGGTTCAGTAATTTTCACATCATTTTGAACTAATTCTGAGCATATCTGGGAGTTTCCTCCTAGGTTTCTAACATAGCTAAAGAAGGCCTTATGATTGTCTTTAGAGTCCTTGGCGATTTTTCTCTCAAAATTTGCCTTGGATGATTTTATGAGAGCTCTTAGTTTTTACTTATAATGATCAAAGGTGTCTTACCTTTCAAGGATTTTGCTCTATCTTGTAGTAGCTTCCTCCTTTTGTTGTAGAGCTTGTTTATGGCTGGGGTCCACCAGACTGGACGCTTGCCTTTGGTACAGAGAGTCTTAGTTTTGTTTGGGATTGCCTGATCCATACAGTCCTGTAGGTGCTGGTAGAAGGCATTTGTAAGTGATTCAGCGGTTTGAGTAATGTTTACCACTGGCTCAGGGGCCTTAAAGGAGACCACACTAGTTTTTAGAAGTGTGAAATCGGCTTTTGAGAAGTTTTTCACTGTGGTCTTTTTGTTTCAGGTGGGGCGGGATGAGGACCTCCAGCGAGATTAGTTTATGATCTGATCTCACCAGTGAGGGGTATACTTCGGTGTTGAACATTTTGATCCCATGTTCGTGATGATGAGATCAAGTATGTTTTCACCTCTTGTGGGGATGGTGACTAGTTGTTCCATGGCATTTGAGTTTATGAACTCCAGGAATCTTTGGGTTAGAGTGTTCGGGCTTGAGTAGTGTTCCCAGTCTATATTAGGGTAGTTGAAGTCACCTAGTATGATGGTGTTTGGAGATACATTTATCCCCTCCAATGTTTTCAGGAAGGCCATGTGAGGTTCCTGAGTTTGAGAGGGTGGCCTGTAACATGCTACAAATTGCAGAGCAGTCTTGCCTATGGTTAATTGCACCTGGATGGTCTCGATGCATCGTGCGTTGCCACCAACCTTGAGGTGTGGGTGTCCTTTATGAATATGGACACCCCCTCTCCTTTCTTGGTGTTGTCCGGATTTTCTTGCCTTTCTTCACTGCTTTGATCCGCTTCTAGTTTCTTGGAATGTTGTTTCCTGTTGGGATGTAAACGGCAATGATGCAGAGTTTTTGCAATTATTTATTTTTAGGAAAGCAATTGTTGTTTCAGCAGTGGAGACTTGTGGAGTCTGTTTTGAGAATGGGACAACGGTGTATGTGCTGGGGTAGAGTAGTACAACCCCTCCACCTCTTTTGTGTGGTTGGTCAAAACCTAAGGCAGGCATGATTTGGTGAATGAAATTCTGTGTTTTTTATACAGAGTTTTAACCATGTTTCTGTGGCGGCTATTAGGACTGGCTTATTGTGGGCTATCCAGGCATGGAATTCTGAGATTTTGTTTTTGACACTCTGAAGGTTTAAGGTAGTTAGCTTAAGAGATTTGTAGCTATTAGGACAATTTGGGGAAGGAGAGTTGGGTTCAGGATTAAGATGAATGTCCTCACATTGAAGTATTTTAGATTGGATATATGCATAAGAAGTAAGAAGTATCTTCTTTTTGGGTATAATTGTGGAAATGAATAGGGAAAGTTTGTTACACTTGTTAGATATAAGTAGGAGTTTTACTTTCTTGAGGTATACTGCTTGTAGAGTAATTAGGCTAGGGTTTATGTTGGAGTAGGTGCCTAGTTGAGGAGTATAAGTGCAAGTGGAGCCATATGGTTGTACAGCCATATGGTTGTACAGGGTGATAAATATGGTGGAGAGTTGTTATGGTAGATAATAGAAGTAATACTGAAGTGAGAGTTGGGAGGATTATGTAAATACTGATGAGCATGGCAGGAGAAAGTATATAGTGTGGTGTTAGAGATGGCTGGGAGAGAAATGTGTATAAAGTGGTAAAAGAGTAAGTGTCCCTGAAATAAAAATGGGAGGTGGATAGATCTATGAGTGAAAGGGAAGGAAACTGGAGAGAGTGTAGAGTTGTAGAAAGTAAAATTACTAAATGTTAATTGTAGGGATTGTGTAATAGGCTGAGTGTTGGTGGGCGGGAGTGTGTGATAGGCTCACGAGTGTTAGTGGGCAGGGAATGGTGACTATAAACCTAAGGAGAATGGGGGTATGGTAGGGAAATGGTGCGGGCTGAACCCCCTAACCGAGAGATGCGAGAGAGCTGTAAGATAATTTACATGAACAGCAAGAAGATACGAGCAGTGAACATTGTGAGTTGTTAATAGAACACAGCTAGATAACTCATGAATGAAAGCAAATATGCAATTAATGATGTCAGAAACAGAGCAGTACAGTGGCACAATGGGTAGCAATGTCAGCTCATAGCAAAAGGTTCTATATTCGATTCTCAGTTGGAATGTCTTTGGTGTGGAGTCTCCATGTCCTCCTGTGTTTCTGCGGGTTTTCTTTGGGTAGTTTTCTTTCTTCCTATATTCCAAAGACATGTGGTAGGTGGACTGGTAACTCTAAATCATCTGTGTGTATGCAAGTGTGTCATATGGAACAAATGCCTGATAATCTAAACTCCATGGATAGCATCAGTTGCACGGACTGCTAAAGAACTCTTATGTGAATAAACACCCCTGGATGGCTAGAATATCTAAAATCACTGTTTTCATAAAATCACCAGTTTCACTATATTTAACTATTTATTTATTTTGAAAGCCAGTGCTATTCTACTTTGCATGTACTGCAGTAATAAGAAGAATGATGGTGTCATGTACAATTCAGACCAGTTAATTAAACATACAACTGCACGTCATCTAAATGAAAGTGCAGGGTATTGCTAGCAACCAATGTGCAAGTTAAGTGCTTTTACAAAACATTTTGAAATGCCATGTTCTTACAGATGTTTGAGCATTTTCTTACGTTAGTGCTCACTATAAAATCACACATAGCAGTCTTCACCACAGTGCATCTAGATTTATTATAAAGATATAAAAAAAACAATATTTATCAGTATCTCAAAAAGCTGTGCAGGTAAAGGCCTTTAAAACACAACACAATTGTGCTCCACAATCTTATTGATTTTTTTTGTTTAATTTGTACTTCCACAGTGTTGTTCACATTAACCCTTTGGTATGATATCTGGAAGTGAAAGATCTTTTTCTGGGTGGTTTTGAGGGGAATGGTGGAAATTAAGTGAGGGATCAAGCCAGACTCCTAGGTATCTGAAGGTGTTAACCTGTACAGTGGCACTGTTAAACATGCATGCAATTTTTCTTTGGCTTCTGCTAAATATATGTGACGTTATACATCATGGAAATTTAAATAATGTCATTACACAGATCAGGCTGTGAAATAACTATGTCTGTCCTACACAATCACACCAGTTGAAGACACAATATATTGACCAATAGCGTAAATATCAGGGTTACACTACTATCTCTCAAGCAAATCAATTTATTCCACTGTAACTGTAGTAAAAATATGTGTTCCTCAGCCAAAAAGTATTACTTCAGAATGGGAACGGAGGCACCTGATTTGTTAGTTAGGTCAGTGGGGTGAGAGTTTCTACCCTGCTTTATTTTTTTTTTAATGGACTGAAAAAATATATATGTATTGCATATTAGTACAAAGACAAAACCCAGAGACATGGCTTTCTTATTTTCTTTACTTTATTCTGAGAATCCTGTAGGAAAAGTCAACTCACTACACAGACTACCCTCCTTAATTTGCCAAATAGAGTTTTCTGCCATTAACTTTCTATGTCCAGACCTTCTCACATTGCTGACCCAGTTCTTCTTTATAGGTTCCTCTCCTGCCCTGCTTCATTTCACTTCTTTTCTCTCTTTTTGGCTTTGTTGTTTTTTCTTATCATTCTGATTACCATGTTATATGTACAGAAACAATGTCTCATGTCTCAAAACACAGCAGAAAAACATGTATGCACATTACGTGAACACAAATTATATGTGTACATATGTGTGTGTGTGTGTATGTGTGTGTGTATGTGTGTGTGTGTGTGTGTGTTTGTGTGTGTGTGTGTGTGTGTTTGCAAATAAACATATAAAGAGTATACACGCACACACAGATATGCATATTTATATATATATATATATATATGATTCTACCTCAGTTAGACGACACGCCTGAACATCGACACGGAAATCGCGAGCCCCAGAAGATCGACAGTTGAGAAGACCGACGCGCCGGGACCCAGAAGATCGACAGTGCAGAAGACCGACCCGACGGATGAAAGCACCGACGCCGAGGATGCCGACATGGGAAAAGGCTGTGTAAGTATGCGGTAGTGACGGACGTTAGGGTGCGAGTAAGGTAAGTGTGGATATTGACGGTCTGTGGGGATAGGGGTGGGTTAAGTGAGTTAGGGTAAGGGAGCAGGTCAGGTAAGTGTGCGGTAGTGATTGTGTTTGGGTTAGGGGCGGGATAAGTGAGTTAGGGTTAGGGAGCGGGTCAGGTAAGTGTCGTAATGATTGTGTTTGGGTTAGGGGTGGGATAAGTGAGTTAGGGTTAGGGAGCGGGTCAGGTAAGTGTGCGGTAGTGACGGACCTTAGGGTTAGGGTTTGGGTTAGGGTTGTAGGTAGTTGTGTATGTGAGGTTTAGTGTGGGTTTGTAGGGATTTTGGTGTGCTTGTGTTGTGTATGTGGTTTTTGGACGGGGAATGTGTTTTGTTTGTTGATTGTTGTGATTGTGGTGTGTGCAGTGTATGAGGTTTCGTGTTTGTGTACCGTCGGTTATTTCGTTGTCGGGCATGTGGAGTTTCGTGTTTTTGTACTGTCGGTTATGTGGTTTCGGTGATTGCGTTGTCGGTGTTTTGGGGTTTCGTTTATGTCAGGTAGAACCATATATATATATATATAGAGAGAGAGAGAGAGAGCGAGAAAGAGATATAGTTAGACAGACTTGTGTGTTTTTCAATGACCAATGCTGTCTTTTTATTAGCAGATTGGCAGTTGACTATTTGATATTAATACATTTTATTTAGTCTTCTCATCCCCGGACACAACTGCAGAATGGCATCCAAAGACTATGTTGCTGCAAACCAGTCAACAAACACATAGTATAAAAAAATTAACAATCTGCTTTTCCCTTCCTTCAGTTTGTGTAATGCAGATTGTTTTTCCCAGTCCTTCTCTAGGCCCTCCTGAGCAGGCATGCCTAGTCTGCTGTGCACAATTCACATTTTCCTAGAAGAGGTCTCCTTTAAGAGGCCACCTAAGAGCCAGTGAGCTTCATCCTTTCTGCCAATCAACCTACAAAGGTGACCTAATTTTTAGTACCTTATGTCAGTCAATAACATGTGCGGCCTTATTTTGGTTTTCCATGCATTAGGAGAGATTCTGCCTCTCCTGACCTCTGTGAATACCACTAAACAGTTCATAGCACCTGCTGGAGATTATGGACATAGGGTGCTACTTCCGGATAAGACCTGCTCATACCAAATAAATGGGGGTTTCCATCATGACCAGGGAAGACTCAACTCCAAGGCCACAAACATAGATATGAACAAAGCTAAGAAGGGATAGACACACAATCACTTTAAGCACATTACCTGTGTTATAATGATGCAACTACCTACCCCCTACAGAAAGGCAGAGTTCTCAGATACAGCAAGTTAAAGGAAATGAATCCGCAGGTTCAGCAGTTGCTTAAAAGCAGCAATGCCTCAATGAATTATTTTAAAGAATTGTAAATTCATATAAATAATCTATAATCTTTCCTTCAAGTGAGTTACAACATTTAGACATACACCATAACTTATTCAAATTAAACAGGCTATGCTTGGATAGGGAATTTTTAAAAATTGTTCATGGAATGCTAAATGAAAATTACAAAGCACATGAATTATGTAAATGCTTACTTAAATACATCCTCCATCTGAAAGAACAGGTCTGATTTAGGAAAGAAAGAAACAGAGAAAATGAGAATCCACATCTCTGAAATGATTTCTACCGCAATCAACATTTGGAAATTATCACCATTATGTTGCCTACACATAGAATTCAAACACATTTTATAAAAAGCTTCAAAACGTAAGATAACACAAACAGCAGACAAGGGAAGTTGTATTACATGTGCAAAGGTAGTTTTAAAATCTCTTAGCCCTTCACTTTTTTCACTAAGATTTATCCTAAGCCATAAATCTGTGGAAACAGTCACTCCACAATGCATTAATAAAAGGCACATCAGCTGTGGCTTACAAGAGCTCATTACTCACAGCACCGAGGCAAGACGTGTCCCCAGTGTGCTCTACTGATCCAAGGGTATAAAGTAGTCACATCACAGCTGTCAGCTCACTGAACAGCTCTACAGATTAACATTAAAGCAGGCTTTAATATGCGTACACATTTAGTTTAGTCAATATTACTACAAAATGAACACAGGACCGTCAATGTACGTACACTTTCAGAGTTCTGCAATCCAGTAATGTAATGCAATGTTCAAATAAATGCTATGACTCCATTTCCCTACCTATAATCATCATATTCTCACCTCTACTCAGTATCAGGTTTTCAATTGTCACAAAAAGTGAAGTTGATGAGAAAAAGAAGTGTCCTGAGCAGTAAAAAAAAATAATAATCAGTGTCGACTTTATATATCTTCCAAAACTATACAGCAACCAGCTGCCTTCTAACAAGGAACCAAACTACAAAAAGACATGAAGGCACACTTCTTTGCTTGTCATTAGTCTTGCTTGAGATATTTTCTGCCTAAGAGTTTTTAGATATCTGCTAACGTGGAAATTTCACTAGGCACACGTACCTCTCAATTTCTTTCCACAAATATTGATGACCAAAATAAAAAAAAAAATAATGGGTGGACAAAAGGCCAAAATCACGGACATTTTTTTTTAATTATTACTTTAACTTAATAAATTAACAAAATAGGTTTTATATCAACATACATGTTCAGAATAATAAAAAGTATGAACCATTAATGTCTAGCACTGTTGATTGACTGTAATCCTGAGCGATTAACCAGAAAAAATTACAAAGGTCAGGACAAAAATGAGGTACAACCAAGGACATTCTGCAAAATTCAGGAGAGTGCAAAGGTATAAACTCTATGGTTATCCCACGTCAGAAGAAATAATGAGCATGAACAAACTGGAATCATGGCATACAGTGATTGCAGGGGGGGGGGACATTACTCATCCAACCATGCAGACAGGAGTAACACAGTCTAGGAGTTAGAATAAAGAAATAGTCGTGGGGTGCCTGTATAACTGCAATTCTCAACATACTTTATCATTACTGCATTTTAAATTCAGCAGAAGACTCTGAACATCAGTGCACTTGGGTAATTATCTTTCTAAGGTGTCATGTACTTAGCTGAGTTTTTGTGTGACACATGAACACCCGCAACATCAAAGTAGACCCCTTGTGTGAGATTATATATATATATATATATATATATATATATATATATATATATATATATATATATATATATATATATATATTTGGGACCATAGGAAGTTACTAGGCTACTGGCCCTGAGGTCCTTACAAGCCTAGCCAAGAATTTAGCCCATGTTCCAACAAGTCAGTACCCGATGCCCCTGTCCAGCAGTGACACAGGTGAAATCGCAGGGGTATATTTTCTGTTCCCCATCCAGTTATCCAGGTTGTGCTTAAAAAGGGTTAATGAGGTACTCTGCTTGACATGGAGTCTATTACACAGAAGGGGAAGGGTCTGGGATACAAATCTGTCCCATCAACAAGTCCTATTGATTGTCACAGGCCAGGTTGAGGTTGCGCGTGCAGGTTACTCGAGCGGAGCTTGACTTGCAGATATGCAGCAGTCCCATCAAGGCGGGGTCTGAGATTGCTTTGTATGCCAAAAAGAGGTCACCTCTGAGGAGTCTGTATGAGACTGAGTAGAGGGAAAGGGCTTTTAGCCTATCTGTGCAGGGTAGATGTTTGTATCCTTGGATTCTCCTGGTGAGGAATCTCTGTGGTCTCTCCAAATGCTGCATGTGTTTTGTGAGGTACATGCCGAAAGGGGCATTGTACTCAATAATGGATCTTATAAGGGAAGACTACTGGGATGTTATGACTTCCTTGTCCCTGGATGAGATACCCTTCCTAATATGATGGGCCATGTATAAAGCATTCTGTACAATGGAGGCAATATGGTGATCAAAAGTCAGTTTGCTATCAACCTGGGTGCCCAAGTCCCTCAAGACTGACTGCATGCTTTGGACCTTGCTATTAATCTGATAATTTGTGGGGATGTCACTCACCCCAAAGGGGATGATGATGCAATTGTTGGCATTCAGTTTAAGGCCATGTTTCTGGCACCAGTCATTTGTTTGGGTGAGACCATCTTGGAGGACGTCCACATCACTTGAGGAATTGATAACAACACACAGCTTGCAGTCATCTGCAAACTTGGTTAGCTATAGCCCACTGGTTTTGACCTGCACCTCCAAAAAGTATATCCCAAACAACAGAAGCCACAAGACTGATCCCTGGGCTACAGTGTTCATTATGGGTGTACTACTTGAAGTAGCTCCTCTTATTTTGACTAGATGGATTCTATCAGTGATTCAGTTTGCTACCCATCTGGAAACATCATTATTGATGTCTAGTTGACAGAGTTTATTTATTATACCCAAGTGGGGAATAGAATCAAAGGTTTTGGCCAGGTCATGGTAAGTGGTGTGCACCATCTTCCCCTCATCCATGGCTTTGGTGACTCTCTCAAAGAAGTTGACCAAATTTAACAGGCATGACCTCTCCTTGACAAAATCACACTGTGTGGGATTGAGTGTTTGGAGTTTGCCAATGTCCTTGTTAATGAGGTCCATGATAATCCATTCTATGGCCTTGCAGATCAGCCTAGTTAGGCTGATGGGTCTATAATTTCCTGGATCAGTGGATGCTCCGCCTTTGTGCAAAGGGATGACAGTGGCTGTCCTCCACTCAGCTGGGATGAAGCCAGTACTCAGGCTTTGGTTGAATATGGTGTCTAATGGAGCTGCAAGTTCCTGCCTGAGTTCATGTAGGATGCAGCCTGGGATGTTATCAGGTTGCATGGAGGCTGTATTTTTTGCCTTTGAGAGGGCAGTGATGACTTGCTCCCTAGAGATAAGGGGGGGGGGCAGGTGCTGGGCATGTCCTGATTTACTGATGAGGGGGACAGAATGGTGAAGTTTTTGCTGAACCTGTCTGCCAGCAGGTTGGCTATATCTACGGTGTTTGTG